>NW_025963579.1:0-305052 GCF_910591885.1 Bombus terrestris | reverse complement strand
CGTGGGACAACGTGGGACAACGTGGGACAACGTGGGACAACGTGGGACAACGTGGGACAACGTGGGACAACGTGGGACAACGTAGGACAACGTGGGACACCGTTGGACACCGTTGGACATCGTTGGACACCGTTGGACATCGTTGGACAACGTGGGACAACGTGGGACAACGTGGGACAACGTGGGACAACGTGGGACAACGTGGGACAACGTGGGACAACGTGGGACAACGTGGGACAACGTGGGACAACGTAGGACAACGTGGGACATCGTGGGACAACGTGGGACAACGTGGGACAACGTGGGACACCGTTGGACACCGTGGGACAACGTGGGACAACGTGGGACAACGTGGGACACCGTTGGACATCGTTGGACACCGTTGGACATCGTTGGACACCGTGGGACACCGTTGGACACCGTTGGACACCGTTGGACATCGGTGGACATCGTGGGACACCGTTGGACACCGTTGGACATCGTGGGACACCGTTGGACACCGTGGGACAACGTGGGACAACGTGGGACAACGTGGGACAACGTGGGACAACGTGGGACACCGTTGGACACCGTGGGACTTCGTTGGACAACGTGGGACAACGTGGGACAACGTGGGACAACGTGGGACAACGTGGGACACCGTTGGACACCGTGGGACACCGTTGGACATCGTTGGACACCGTGGGACAACGTGGGACAACGTGGGACAACGTGGGACACCGTTGGACACCGTGGGACACCGTTGGACAACGTGGAACAACGTGGGACAACGTGGGACAACGTGGGACAAAGTGGGACAACGTGGGACACCGTTGGACATCGTTGGACACCGTGGGACAACGTGGGACAACGTGGGACACCGTTGGACACCGTGGGACATCGTTGGACACCGTTGGACACCGTGGGACAACGTGGGACAACGTGGGACAACGTGGGACAACGTAGGACAACGTGGGACAACGTGGGACACCGTTGGACATCGTTGGACAACGTGGGACATCGTGGGACAACGTGGGACAACGTGGGACAACGTGGGACAACGTGGGACACCGTTGGACACCGTGGGACACCGTTGGACACCGTTGGACACCGTGGGACACCGTTGGACACCGTTGGACATCGTTGGACACCGTTGGACACCGTTGGACATCGTTGGACACCGTTGGACACCGTTGGACACCGCTGGACACCGTGGGACAACGTGGGACAACGTGGGACAACGTGGGACAACGTGGGACAACGTGGGACAACGTGGGACAACGTGGGACAACGTGGGACAACGTGGGACAACGTGGGACAACGTGGGACAACGTGGGACAACGTGGGACACCGTGGGACACCGTTGGACACCGTTGGACATCGTTGGACACCGTTGGACATCGTTGGACAACGTGGGACATCGTGGGACAACGTGGGACACCGTTGGACACCGTGGGACACCGTTGGACACCGTTGGACACCGTGGGACACCGTTGGACACCGTTGGACATCGTTGGACACCGTTGGACACCGTTGGACACCGTTGGACACCCTGGGACAACGTGGGACAACGTGGGACAACGTGGGACAACGTGGGACAACGTGGGACAACGTGGGACAACGTGGGACAATGTGGGACAACGTGGGACAACGTGGGACAACGTGGGACAACGTGGGACAACGTGGGACAACGTGGGACAA
This sequence comes from Bombus terrestris, assembly GCF_910591885.1. Taxonomy (NCBI): domain Eukaryota; kingdom Metazoa; phylum Arthropoda; class Insecta; order Hymenoptera; family Apidae; genus Bombus; species Bombus terrestris. The sequence goes on along the minus strand of NW_025963579.1, from coordinate 303,372 downwards.
CGTGGGACAACGTGGGACACCGTGGGACACCGTTGGACATCGTTGGACACCGTGGGACAACGTGGGACAACGTGGGACACCGTTGGACACCGTGGGACAACGTGGGACAACGTGGGACAACGTGGGACAACGTGGGACAACGTGGGACAACGTAGGACAACGTGGGACAACGTGGGACAACGTGGGACAACGTGGGACAACGTGGGACAACGTGGGACAACGTGGGATAACGTGGGACAACGTGGGACACCGTGGGACACCGTTGGACACCGTTGGACATTGTTGGACACCGTTGGACATCGTTGGACAACGTGGGACAACGTGGGACAACGTGGGACATCGTGGGACAACGTGGGACACCGTTGGACACCGTGGGACACCGTTGGACACCGTTGGACACCGTGGGACAGCGGTGGACATCGTGGGACACCGTTGGACACCGTTGGACATCGTTGGACACCGTTGGACACCGTGGGACAACGTTGGACACCGTTGGACACCGTTGGACAACGTGGGACATCGTGGGACAACGTTGGACACCCTGGGACAACGTGGGACAACGTGGGACAACGTGGGACAACGTGGGACAACGTGGGACAACGTGGGACAACGTGGGACAACGTGGGACAACGTGGGACAACGTGGGACAACGTGGGACAACGTGGGACAACGTGGGACAACGTGGGACACCGTTGGACACCGTTGGACACCGTTGGACACCGTGGGACAACGTTGGACACCGTTGGACACCGTTGGACAACGTGGGACATCGTGGGACAACGTGGGACACCGTTGGACACCGTGGGACACCGTTGGACACCGTTGGACACCGTGGGACACCGTTGGACACCGTTGGACATCGTTGGACACCGTTGGACACCGTTGGACACCGTTGGACACCGTGGGACAACGTGGGACAACGTGGGACAACGTGGGACAACGTGGGACAACGTGGGACAACGTGGGACAACGTGGGACAACGTGGGACAACGTGGGACAACGTGGGACAACGTGGGACAACGTGGGACAACGTGGGACAACGTGGGACACCGTTGGACATCGTTGGACACCGTTGGACATCGTTGGACACCGTGGGACACCGTTGGACACCGTTGGACACCGTTGGACATCGGTGGACATCGTGGGACACCGTTGGACACCGTTGGACATCGTTGGACACCGTTGGACACCGTGGGACATCGTTGGACACCGTGGGACAACGTGGGACAACGTGGGACAACGTGGGACACCGTTGGACATCGTTGGACACCGTTGGACATCGTTGGACACCGTGGGACACCGTTGGACACCGTTGGACACCGTTGGACATCGGTGGACATCGTGGGACACCGTTGGACACCGATGGACATCGTTGGACACCGTTGGACACCGTGGGACAACGTGGGACAACGTGGGACAACGTGGGACAACGTGGGACAACGTGGGACAACGTGGGACAACGTGGGACAACGTGGGACACCGTTGGACACCGTGGGACTTCGTTGGACAACGTGGGACAACGTGGGACAACGTGGGACAACGTGGGACAACGTGGGACAACGTGGGACAACGTGGGACACCGTTGGACACCGTGGGACACCGTTGGACAACGTGGGACAACGTGGGACAACGTGGGACAACGTGGGACAACGTGGGACACCGTTGGACACCGTGGGACACCGTTGGACACCGTTGGACATCGTTGGACACCGTGGGACAACGTGGGACAACGTGGGACAACGTGGGAAACCATGGAACAACGTGGGACAACGTGGGACAACGTGGGACAACGTGTCACAACGTGGGACAACGTGGGACAACTTGGGACAACGTGGGACAACGTGGGACACCGTTGGACACCGTGGGACACCGTTGGACAACGTGGGACAACGTGGGACAACGTGGGACAACGTGGGACAACGTGGGACACCGTTGGACACCGTGGGACACCGTTGGACACCGTTGGACATCGTTGGACACCGTGGGACAACGTGGGACAACGTGGGACAACGTGGGAAACCATGGAACAACGTGGGAAAACGTGGGACAACGTGGGACAACGTGGGACAACGTGGGACACCGTTGGACACCGTTGGACACCGTGGGACACCGTTGGACACCGTTGGACATCGTTGGACACCGTTGGACACCGTTGGACACCGCTGGACACCGTGGGACAACGTGGGACAACGTGGGACAACGTGGGACAACGTGGGACAACGTGGGACAACGTGGGACAACGTGGGACAACGTGGGACAACGTGGGACAACGTGGGACAACGTGGGACAACGTGGGACAACGTGGGACACCGTGGGACACCGTTGGACACCGTTGGACATCGTTGGACACCGTTGGACATCGTTGGACAACGTGGGACATCGTGGGACATCGTGGGACAACGTGGGACACCGTTGGACACCGTGGGACACCGTTGGACACCGTTGGACACCGTGGGACACCGTTGGACACCGTTGGACATCGTTGGACACCGTTGGACACCGTTGGACACCGTTGGACACCCTGGGACAACGTGGGACAACGTGGGACAACGTGGGACAACGTGGGACAACGTGGGACAACGTGGGACAACGTGGGACAACGTGGGACAACGTGGGACAACGTGGGACAACGTGGGACAACGTGGGACAACGTGGGACAACGTGGGACAACGTGGGACAACGTGGGACAACGTGGGACACCGTGGGACACCGTTGGACATCGTTGGACACCGTCGGACAACGTGGGACAACGTGGGACACCGTTGGACACCGTGGGACAACGTGGGACACCGTTGGACACCGTTGGACATCGTTGGACACCGTTGGACATCGTTGGACAACGTGGGACATCGTGGGACAACGTGGGACACCGTTGGACACCGTGGGACACCGTTGGACACCGTTGGACACCGTGGGACACCGTTGGACACCGTTGGACATCGTTGGACACCGTTGGACACCGTTGGACACCGTTGGACACCCTGGGACAACGTGGGACAACGTGGGACAACGTGGGACAACGTGGGACAACGTGGGACAACGTGGGACAACGTGGGACAACGTGGGACAACGTGGGACAACGTGGGACAACGTGGGACAACGTGGGACAACGTGGGACAACGTGGGACAACGTGGGACAACGTGGGACACCGTGGGACACCGTTGGACATCGTTGGACACCGTGGGACAACGTGGGACAACGTGGGACACCGTTGGACACCGTGGGACAACGTGGGACAACGTGGGACAACGTGGGACAACGTGGGACAACGTGGGACAACGTAGGACAACGTGGGACAACGTGGGACAACGTGGGACAACGTGGGACAACGTGGGACAACGTGGGACAACGTGGGACAACGTGGGACAACGTGGGACACCGTGGGACACCGTTGGACACCGTTGGACATTGTTGGACACCGTTGGACATCGTTGGACAACGTGGGACAACGTGGGACAACGTGGGACAACGTGGGACAACGTGGGACAACGTGGGACAACGTGGGACAACGTGGGACAACGTGGGACAACGTAGGACAACGTGGGACATCGTGGGACAACGTGGGACAACGTGGGACAACGTGGGACAACGTGGGACACCGTTGGACATCGTTGGACATCCTTGGACACCGTTGGACACCGTTGGACACCGTTGGACACCGTTGGACATCGGTGGACATCGTGGGACACCGTTGGACACCGTTGGACATCGTTGGACACCGTTGGACACCGTGGGACAACGTTGGACACCGTTGGACACCGTTGGACATCGTGGGACAACGTGGGACAACGTGGGACAACGTGGGACAACGTGGGACAACGTGGGACAACGTGGGACAACGTGGGACAACGTGGGACACCGTTGGACAACGTGGGACACCGATGGACATCGTTGGACACCGTGGTACAACGTGGGACAACGTGGGACAACGTGGGACACCGTTGGACACCGTTGGACATCGTTGGACATCGTTGGACATCGTGGGACACCGTTGGACATCGTTGGACACCGTTGGACATCGTTGGACACCGTGGGACAACGTGGGACAACGTGGGACAACGTGGGACACCGTTGGACATCGTTGGACACCGTTGGACATCGTTGGACACCGTGGGACACCGTTGGACACCGTTGGACACCGTTGGACACCGTTGGACATCGGTGGACATCGTGGGACACCGTGGGACAACGTGGGACAACGTGGGACAACGTGGGACAACGTGGGACAACGTGGGACAACGTGGGACAACGTGGGACAACGTGGGACAACGTGGGACACCGTCGGACACCGTGGGACTTCGTTGGACAACGTGGGACAACGTGGGACAACGTGGGACAACGTGGGACAACGTGGGACACCGTTGGACACCGTGGGACACCGTTGGACACCGTTGGACATCGTTGGAGACCGTGGGACAACGTGGGACAACGTGGGACAACGTGGGAAACCATGGAACAACGTGGGACAACGTGGGACAACGTGGGACAACGTAGGACACCGTTGGACATCGTTGGACACCGTGGGACAACGTGGGACAACGTGGGACAACGTGGGACACCGTTGGACACCGTGGGACACCGTTGGACAACGTGGGACAACGTGGGACAACGTGGGACAACGTGGGACAACGTGGGACAACGTGGGACAACGTGGGACAACGTGGGACAACGTGGGACACCGTTGGACCCCGTGGGACACCGTTGGACAACGTGAGACAACGTGGGACAACGTGGGACAACGTGGGACAACGTGGGACACCGTTGGACACCGTTGGACACCGTTGGACACCGTTGGACATCGTTGGACACCGTGGGACAACGTGGGACAACGTGGGACAACGTGGGAAACCATGGAACAACGTGGGACAACGTGGGACAACGTGGGACAACGTGGGACAACGTGGGACAACGTGGGACAACGTGGGACACCGTTGGACATCGTTGGACACCGTGGGACAACGTGGGACAACGTGGGACAACGTGGGACACCGTTGGACACCGTTGGACATCGTTGGACATCGTTGGACATCGTGGGACATCGTTGGACATCGTTGGACACCGTTGGACATCGTTGGACATCGTTGGACATCGTTGGACACCGTTGGACACCGTTGGACACCGTTGGACACCGTTGGACATCGGTGGACATCGTGGGACACCGTTGGACACCGTTGGACATCGTTGGACACCGTTGGACACCGTGGGACAACGTGGGACAACGTGGGACAACGTGGGACAACGTGGGACAACGTGGGACAACGTGGGACAACGTGGGACAACGTGGGACAACGTGGGACAACGTGGGACACCGTTGGACACCGTGGGACTTCGTTGGACAACGTGGGACAACGTGGGACAACGTGGGACAACGTGGGACAACGTGGGACAACGTGGGACACCGTTGGACACCGTGGGACACCGTTGGACAACGTGGGACAACGTGGGACAACGTGGGACAACGTGGGACAACGTGGGACAACGTGGGACAACGTGGGACAACGTGGGACAACGTGGGACACCGTTGGACCCCGTGGGACACCGTTGGACAACGTGAGACAACGTGGGACAACGTGGGACAACGTGGGACAACGTGGGACACCGTTGGACACCGTGGGACACCGTTGGACACCGTTGGACATCGTTGGACACCGTGGGACAACGTGGGACAACGTGGGACAACGTGGGAAACCATGGAACAACGTGGGACAACGTGGGACAACGTGGGACAACGTGTCACAACGTGGGACAACGAGGGACAACGTGGGACACCGTTGGACATCGTTGGACACCGTGGGACAACGTGGGACAACGTGGGACAACGTGGGACACCGTTGGACACCGTTGGACATCGTTGGACATCGTTGGACATCGTGGGACATCGTTGGACATCGTTGGACACCGTTGGACATCGTTGGACATCGTTGGACATCGTTGGACACCGTTGGACACCGTTGGACACCGTTGGACACCGTTGGACATCGGTGGACATCGTGGGACACCGTTGGACACCGTTGGACATCGTTGGACACCGTTGGACACCGTGGGACAACGTGGGACAACGTGGGACACCGTTGGACATCGTTGGACACCGTGGGACAACGTTGGACAACGTGGGACAACGTGGGACACCGTTGGACACCGTTGGACATCGTTGGACATCGTTGGACATCGTGGGACACCGTTGGACATCGTTGGACACCGTTGGACATCGTTGGACACCGTGGGACAACGTGGGACAACGTGGGACAACGTGGGACACCGTTGGACATCGTTGGACACCGTTGGACATCGTTGGACACCGTGGGACACCGTTGGACACCGTTGGACACCGTTGGACATCGGTGGACATCGTGGGACACCGTTGGACACCGTTGGACATCGTTGGACACCGTTGGACACCGTGGGACAACGTGGGACAACGTGGGACAACGTGGGACAACGTGGGACAACTTGGGACAACGTGGGACAACGTGGGACACCGTTGGACACCGTGGGACACCGTTGGACAACGTGGGACAACGTGGGACAACGTGGGACAACGTGGGACAACGTGGGACACCGTTGGACACCGTGGGACACCGTTGGACACCGTTGGACATCGTTGGACACCGTGGGACAACGTGGGACAACGTGGGACAACGTGGGAAACCGTGGAACAACGTGGGAAAACGTGGGACAACGTGGGACAACGTGGGACAACGTGGGACACCGTTGGACACCGTTGGACACCGTTGGACACCGTTGGACACCGTTGGACATCGTTGGACACCGTTGGACACCGTTGGACACCGCTGGACACCGTGGGACAACGTGGGACAACGTGGGACAACGTGGGACAACGTGGGACAACGTGGGACACCGTGGGACAACGTGGGACAACGTGGGACAACGTGGGACAACGTGGGACAACGTGGGACAACGTGGGACAACGTGGGACACCGTGGGACACCGTTGGACACCGTTGGACATCGTTGGACACCGTTGGACATCGTTGGACAACGTGGGACATCGTGGGACAACGTGGGACACCGTTGGACACCGTGGGACACCGTTGGACACCGTTGGACACCGTGGGACACCGTTGGACACCGTTGGACATCGTTGGACACCGTTGGACACCGTTGGACACCGTTGGACACCCTGGGACAACGTGGGACAACGTGGGACAACGTGGGACAACGTGGGACAACGTGGGACACCGTTGGACATCGTTGGACACCGTTGGACATCGTTGGACAACGTGGGACATCGTGGGACAACGTGGGACACCGTTGGACACCGTGGGACACCGTTGGACACCGTTGGACACCGTGGGACACCGTTGGACACCGTTGGACATCGTTGGACACCGTTGGACACCGTTGGACACCGTTGGACACCCTGGGACAACGTGGGACAACGTGGGACAACGTGGGACAACGTGGGACAACGTGGGACAACGTGGGACAACGTGGGACAACGTGGGACAACGTGGGACAACGTGGGACAACGTGGGACAACGTGGGACAACGTGGGACAACGTGGGACAACGTGGGACAACGAGGGACAACGTGGGACAACGTGGGACAACGTGGGACACCATGGGACACCGTTGGACATCGTTGGTCACCGTGGGACAACGTGGGACAACGTGGGACACCGTTGGACACCGTGGGACAACGTGGGACAACGTGGGACAACGTGGGACAACGTGGGACAACGTGGGACAACGTAGGACAACGTGGGACAACGTGGGACAACGTGGGACAACGTGGGACAACGTGGGACAACGTGGGACAACGTGGGACAACGTGGGACAACGTGGGACACCGTGGGACACCGTTGGACACCGTTGGACACCGTTGGACATTGTTGGACACCGTTGGACATCGTTGGACAACGTGGGACAACGTGGGACAACGTGGGACAACGTGGGACAACGTGGGACAACGTGGGACAACGTGGGACAACGTGGGACAACGTAGGACAACGTGGGACATCGTGGGACAACGTGGGACAAGGTGGGACAACGTGGGACAACGTGGGACACCGTTGGACATCGTTGGACATCCTTGGACACCGTTGGACACCGTTGGACACCGTTGGACACCGTTGGACATCGGTGGACATCGTGGGACACCGTTGGACACCGTTGGACATCGTTGGACACCGTTGGACACCGTGGGACAACGTTGGACACCGTTGGACACCGTTGGACATCGTGGGACAACGTGGGACAACGTGGGACAACGTGGGACAACGTGGGACAACGTGGGACAACGTGGGACAACGTGGGACAACGTGGGACACCGTTGGACAACGTGGGACAACGTGGGACACCGTTGGACACCGTTGGACATCGTTGGACATCGTTGGACATCGTGGGACACCGTTGGACATCGTTGGACACCGTTGGACATCGTTGGACACCGTGGGACAACGTGGGACAACGTGGGACAACGTGGGACACCGTTGGACATCGTTGGACACCGTTGGACATCGTTGGACACCGTGGGACACCGTTGGACACCGTTGGACACCGTTGGACATCGGTGGACATCGTGGGACACCGTTGGACACCGTTGGACATCGTTGGACACCGTTGGACACCGTGGGACAACGTGGGACAACGTGGGACAACGTGGGACAACGTGGGACAACGTGGGACAACGTGGGACAACGTGGGACAACGTGGGACAACGTGGGACACCGTCGGACACCGTGGGACTTCGTTGGACAACGTGGGACAACGTGGGACAACGTGGGACAACGTGGGACAACGTGGGACACCGTTGGACACCGTGGGACACCGTTGGACACCGTTGGACATCGTTGGAGACCGTGGGACAACGTGGGACAACGTGGGACAACGTGGGAAACCATGGAACAACGTGGGACAACGTGGGACAACGTGGGACAACGTGGGACAACGTGGGACACCGTTGGACATCGTTGGACACCGTGGGACAACGTGGGACAACGTGGGACAACGTGGGACACCGTTGGACACCGTGGGACACCGTTGGACAACGTGGGACAACGTGGGACAACGTGGGACAACGTGGGACAACGTGGGACAACGTGGGACAACGTGGGACAACGTGGGACAACGTGGGGCACCGTTGGACCCCGTGGGACACCGTTGGACAACGTGAGACAACGTGGGACAACGTGGGACAACGTGGGATAACGTGGGACACCGTTGGACACCGTGGGACACCGTTGGACACCGTTGGACATCGTTGGACACCGTGGGACAACGTGGGACAACGTGGGACAACGTGGGAAACCATGGAACAACGTGGGACAACGTGGGACAACGTGGGACAACGTGGGACAACGTGGGACAACGTGGGACAACGTGGGACACCGTTGGACATCGTTGGACACCGTGGGACAACGTGGGACAACGTGGGACAACGTGGGACACCGTTGGACACCGTTGGACTTCGTTGGACATCGTTGGACATCGTGGGACATCGTTGGACATCGTTGGACACCGTTGGACATCGTTGGACATCGTTGGACATCGTTGGACACCGTTGGACACCGTTGGACACCGTTGGACACCGTTGGACATCGGTGGACATCGTGGGACACCGTTGGACACCGTTGGACATCGTTGGACACCGTTGGACACCGTGGGACAACGTGGGACAACGTGGGACACCGTTGGACATCGTTGGACACCGTGGGACAACGTTGGACAACGTGGGACAACGTGGGACACCGTGGGACAACGTGGGACAACGTGGGACAACGTGGGACAACGTGGGACAACGTGGGACAACGTGGGACAACGTGGGACAACGTGGGACAACGTGGGACAACGTGGGACAACGTGGGACAACGTGGGACAACGTGGGACACCGTGGGACACCGTTGGACACCGTTGGACATCGTTGGACACCGTTGGACATCGTTGGACAACGTGGGACATCGTGGGACAACGTGGGACACCGTTGGACACCGTGGGACACCGTTGGACACCGTTGGACACCGTGGGACACCGTTGGACACCGTTGGACATCGTTGGACACCGTTGGACATCGTTGGACAACGTGGGACATCGTGGGACAACGTGGGACACCGTTGGACACCGTGGGACACCGTTGGACACCGTTGGACACCGTGGGACACCGTTGGACACCGTTGGACATCGTTGGACACCGTTGGACACCGTTGGACACCGTTGGACACCCTGGGACAACGTGGGACAACGTGGGACAACGTGGGACAACGTGGGACAACGTGGGACACCGTTGGACATCGTTGGACACCGTTGGACATCGTTGGACAACGTGGGACATCGTGGGACAACGTGGGACACCGTTGGACACCGTGGGACACCGTTGGACACCGTTGGACACCGTGGGACACCGTTGGACACCGTTGGACATCGTTGGACACCGTTGGACACCGTTGGACACCGTTGGACACCCTGGGACAACGTGGGACAACGTGGGACAACGTGGGACAACGTGGGACAACGTGGGACAACGTGGGACAACGTGGGACAACGTGGGACAACGTGGGACAACGTGGGACAACGTGGGACAACGTGGGACAACGTGGGACAACGTGGGACAACGTGGGACAACGAGGGACAACGTGGGACAACGTGGGACAACGTGGGACACCATGGGACACCGTTGGACATCGTTGGTCACCGTGGGACAACGTGGGACAACGTGGGACACCGTTGGACACCGTGGGACAACGTGGGACAACGTGGGACAACGTGGGACAACGTGGGACAACGTGGGACAACGTAGGACAACGTGGGACAACGTGGGACAACGTGGGACAACGTGGGACAACGTGGGACAACGTGGGACAACGTGGGACAACGTGGGACAACGTGGGACACCGTGGGACACCGTTGGACACCGTTGGACACCGTTGGACATTGTTGGACACCGTTGGACATCGTTGGACAACGTGGGACAACGTGGGACAACGTGGGACAACGTGGGACAACGTGGGACAACGTGGGACAACGTGGGACAACGTGGGACAACGTAGGACAACGTGGGACATCGTGGGACAACGTGGGACAAGGTGGGACAACGTGGGACAACGTGGGACACCGTTGGACATCGTTGGACATCCTTGGACACCGTTGGACACCGTTGGACACCGTTGGACACCGTTGGACATCGGTGGACATCGTGGGACACCGTTGGACACCGTTGGACATCGTTGGACACCGTTGGACACCGTGGGACAACGTTGGACACCGTTGGACACCGTTGGACATCGTGGGACAACGTGGGACAACGTGGGACAACGTGGGACAACGTGGGACAACGTGGGACAACGTGGGACAACGTGGGACAACGTGGGACACCGTTGGACAACGTGGGACAACGTGGGACACCGTTGGACACCGTTGGACATCGTTGGACATCGTTGGACATCGTGGGACACCGTTGGACATCGTTGGACACCGTTGGACATCGTTGGACACCGTGGGACAACGTGGGACAACGTGGGACAACGTGGGACACCGTTGGACATCGTTGGACACCGTTGGACATCGTTGGACACCGTGGGACACCGTTGGACACCGTTGGACACCGTTGGACATCGGTGGACATCGTGGGACACCGTTGGACACCGTTGGACATCGTTGGACACCGTTGGACACCGTGGGACAACGTGGGACAACGTGGGACAACGTGGGACAACGTGGGACAACGTGGGACAACGTGGGACAACGTGGGACAACGTGGGACAACGTGGGACACCGTCGGACACCGTGGGACTTCGTTGGACAACGTGGGACAACGTGGGACAACGTGGGACAACGTGGGACAACGTGGGACACCGTTGGACACCGTGGGACACCGTTGGACACCGTTGGACATCGTTGGAGACCGTGGGACAACGTGGGACAACGTGGGACAACGTGGGAAACCATGGAACAACGTGGGACAACGTGGGACAACGTGGGACAACGTGGGACAACGTGGGACACCGTTGGACATCGTTGGACACCGTGGGACAACGTGGGGCAACGTGGGACAACGTGGGACACCGTTGGACACCGTGGGACACCGTTGGACAACGTGGGACAACGTGGGACAACGTGGGACAACGTGGGACAACGTGGGACAACGTGGGACAACGTGGGACAACGTGGGACAACGTGGGGCACCGTTGGACCCCGTGGGACACCGTTGGACAACGTGAGACAACGTGGGACAACGTGGGACAACGTGGGATAACGTGGGACACCGTTGGACACCGTGGGACACCGTTGGACACCGTTGGACATCGTTGGACACCGTGGGACAACGTGGGACAACGTGGGACAACGTGGGAAACCATGGAACAACGTGGGACAACGTGGGACAACGTGGGACAACGTGGGACAACGTGGGACAACGTGGGACAACGTGGGACAACGTTGGACATCGTTGGACACCGTGGGACAACGTGGGACAACGTGGGACAACGTGGGACACCGTTGGACACCGTTGGACTTCGTTGGACATCGTTGGACATCGTGGGACATCGTTGGACATCGTTGGACACCGTTGGACATCGTTGGACATCGTTGGACATCGTTGGACACCGTTGGACACCGTTGGACACCGTTGGACACCGTTGGACATCGGTGGACATCGTGGGACACCGTTGGACACCGTTGGACATCGTTGGACACCGTTGGACACCGTGGGACAACGTGGGACAACGTGGGACACCGTTGGACATCGTTGGACACCGTGGGACAACGTTGGACAACGTGGGACAACGTGGGACACCGTTGGACACCGTTGGACATCGTTGGACATCGTTGGACATCGTGGGACACCGTTGGACATCGTTGGACACCGTTGGACATCGTTGGACACCGTGGGACAACGTGGGACAACGTGGGACAACGTGGGACACCGTTGGACATCGTTGGACACCGTTGGACATCGTTGGACACCGTGGGACACCGTTGGACACCGTTGGACACCGTTGGACATCGGTGGACATCGTGGGACACCGTTGGACACCGTTGGACATCGTTGGACACCGTTGGACACCGTGGGACAACGTGGGACAACGTGGGACAACGTGGGACAACGTGGGACAACGTGGGACAACGTGGGACAACGTGGGACACCGTTGGACACCGTGGGACACCGTTGGACAACGTGGGACAACGTGGGACAACGTGGGACAACGTGGGACAACGTGGGACACCGTTGGACACCGTGGGACACCGTTGGACACCGTTGGACATCGTTGGACACCGTGGGACAACGTGGGACAACGTGGGACAACGTGGGACAACGTGGGACAACGTGGGACAACGTGGGACAACGTGGGACAACGTGGGACAACGTAGGACAACGTGGGACAACGTGGGACACCGTTGGACATCGTTGGACAACGTGGGACATCGTGGGACAACGTGGGACACCGTTGGACATCGTTGGACATCGTTGGACATCGTGGGACACCGTTGGACATCGTTGGACATCGTTGGACACCGTTGGACATCGTTGGACATCGTTGGACATCGTTGGACACCGTTGGACACCGTTGGACACCGTTGGACACCGTTGGACATAGGTGGACATCGTGGGACACCGTTGGACACCGTTGGACATCGTTGGACACCGTTGGACACCGTGGGACAACGTGGGACAACGTGGGACAACGTGGGACAACGTGGGACAACGTGGGACACCGTTGGACACCGTGGGACACCGTTGGACAACGTGGGACAACGTGGGACAACGTGGGACAACGTGGGACAACGTGGGACACCGTTGGACACCGTGGGACACCGTTGGACACCGTTGGACATCGTTGGACACCGTGGGACAACGTGGGACAACGTGGGACAACGTGGGAAACCATGGAACAACGTGGGAAAACGTGGGACAACGTGGGACAACGTGGGACAACGTGGGACACCGTTGGACACCGTTGGACACCGTGGGACACCGTTGGACACCGTTGGACATCGTTGGACACCGTTGGACACCGTTGGACACCGCTGGACACCGTGGGACAACGTGGGACAACGTGGGACAACGTGGGACAACGTGGGACAACGTGGGACAACGTGGGACAACGTGGGACAACGTGGGACAACGTGGGACAACGTGGGACAACGTGGGACAACGTGGGACAACGTGGGACACCGTGGGACACCGTTGGACACCGTTGGACATCGTTGGACACCGTTGGACATCGTTGGACAACGTGGGACATCGTGGGACAACGTGGGACACCGTTGGACACCGTGGGACACCGTTGGACACCGTTGGACACCGTGGGACACCGTTGGACACCGTTGGACATCGTTGGACACCGTTGGACACCGTTGGACACCGTTGGACACCCTGGGACAACGTGGGACAACGTGGGACAACGTGGGACAACGTGGGACAACGTGGGACAACGTGGGACAACGTGGGACAACGTGGGACAACGTGGGACAACGTGGGACAACGTGGGACAACGTGGGACAACGTGGGACAACGTGGGACAACGTGGGACACCGTGGGACACCGTTGGACATCGTTGGACACCGTCGGACAACGTGGGACAACGTGGGACACCGTTGGACACCGTGGGACAACGTGGGACACCGTTGGACACCGTTGGACATCGTTGGACACCGTTGGACATCGTTGGACAACGTGGGACATCGTGGGACAACGTGGGACACCGTTGGACACCGTGGGACACCGTTGGACACCGTTGGACACCGTGGGACACCGTTGGACACCGTTGGACATCGTTGGACACCGTTGGACACCGTTGGACACCGTTGGACACCCTGGGACAACGTGGGACAACGTGGGACAACGTGGGACAACGTGGGACAACGTGGGACAACGTGGGACAACGTGGGACAACGTGGGACAACGTGGGACAACGTGGGACAACGTGGGACAACGTGGGACAACGTGGGACAACGTGGGACAACGTGGGACAACGTGGGACAACGTGGGACACCGTGGGACACCGTTGGACATCGTTGGACACCGTGGGACAACGTGGGACAACGTGGGACACCGTTGGACACCGTGGGACAACGTGGGACAACGTGGGACAACGTGGGACAACGTGGGACAACGTGGGACAACGTAGGACAACGTGGGACAACGTGGGACAACGTGGGACAACGTGGGACAACGTGGGACAACGTGGGACAACGTGGGACAACGTGGGACACCGTGGGACACCGTTGGACACCGTTGGACATTGTTGGACACCGTTGGACATCGTTGGACAACGTGGGACAACGTGGGACAACGTGGGACAACGTGGGACAACGTGGGACAACGTGGGACAACGTGGGACAACGTGGGACAACGTGGGACAACGTAGGACAACGTGGGACATCGTGGGACAACGTGGGACAACGTGGGACAACGTGGGACAACGTGGGACACCGTTGGACATCGTTGGACATCCTTGGACACCGTTGGACACCGTTGGACACCGTTGGACACCGTTGGACATCGGTGGACATCGTGGGACACCGTTGGACACCGTTGGACATCGTTGGACACCGTTGGACACCGTGGGACAACGTTGGACACCGTTGGACACCGTTGGACATCGTGGGACAACGTGGGACAACGTGGGACAACGTGGGACAACGTGGGACAACGTGGGACAACGTGGGACAACGTGGGACAACGTGGGACACCGTTGGACAACGTGGGACACCGTTGGACAACGTGGGACAACGTGGGACAACGTGGGACAACGTGGGACAACGTGGGACACCGTTGGACACCGTGGGACACCGTTGGACACCGTTGGACATCGTTGGACACCGTGGGACAACGTGGGACAACGTGGGACAACGTGGGAAACCATGGAACAACGTGGGAAAACGTGGGACAACGTGGGACAACGTGGGACAACGTGGGACACCGTTGGACACCGTTGGACACCGTGGGACACCGTTGGACACCGTTGGACATCGTTGGACACCGTTGGACACCGTTGGACACCGCTGGACACCGTGGGACAACGTGGGACAACGTGGGACAACGTGGGACAACGTGGGACAACGTGGGACAACGTGGGACAACGTGGGACAACGTGGGACAACGTGGGACAACGTGGGACAACGTGGGACAACGTGGGACAACGTGGGACACCGTGGGACACCGTTGGACACCGTTGGACATCGTTGGACACCGTTGGACATCGTTGGACAACGTGGGACATCGTGGGACAACGTGGGACACCGTTGGACACCGTGGGACACCGTTGGACACCGTTGGACACCGTGGGACACCGTTGGACACCGTTGGACATCGTTGGACACCGTTGGACACCGTTGGACACCGTTGGACACCCTGGGACAACGTGGGACAACGTGGGACAACGTGGGACAACGTGGGACAACGTGGGACAACGTGGGACAACGTGGGACAACGTGGGACAACGTGGGACAACGTGGGACAACGTGGGACAACGTGGGACAACGTGGGACAACGTGGGACAACGTGGGACAACGTGGGACAACGTGGGACACCGTGGGACACCGTTGGACATCGTTGGACACCGTCGGACAACGTGGGACAACGTGGGACACCGTTGGACACCGTGGGACAACGTGGGACACCGTTGGACACCGTTGGACATCGTTGGACACCGTTGGACATCGTTGGACAACGTGGGACATCGTGGGACAACGTGGGACACCGTTGGACACCGTGGGACACCGTTGGACACCGTTGGACACCGTGGGACACCGTTGGACACCGTTGGACATCGTTGGACACCGTTGGACACCGTTGGACACCGTTGGACACCCTGGGACAACGTGGGACAACGTGGGACAACGTGGGACAACGTGGGACAACGTGGGACAACGTGGGACAACGTGGGACAACGTGGGACAACGTGGGACAACGTGGGACAACGTGGGACAACGTGGGACAACGTGGGACAACGTGGGACAACGTGGGACAACGTGGGACAACGTGGGACAACGTGGGACAACGAGGGACAACGTGGGACAACGTGGGACAACGTGGGACACCGTGGGACAACGTGGGACAACGTGGGACAACGTGGGACAACGTAGGACAACGTGGGACATCGTGGGACAACGTGGGACAACGTGGGACAACGTGGGACAACGTGGGACACCGTTGGACATCGTTGGACATCCTTGGACACCGTTGGACACCGTTGGACACCGTTGGACACCGTTGGACATCGGTGGACATCGTGGGACACCGTTGGACACCGTTGGACATCGTTGGACACCGTTGGACACCGTGGGACAACGTTGGACACCGTTGGACACCGTTGGACATCGTGGGACAACGTGGGACAACGTGGGACAACGTGGGACAACGTGGGACAACGTGGGACAACGTGGGACAACGTGGGACACCGTTGGACAACGTGGGACACCGTTGGACATCGTTGGACACCGTGGTACAACGTGGGACAACGTGGGACAACGTGGGACACCGTTGGACACCGTTGGACATCGTTGGACATCGTTGGACATCGTGGGACACCGTTGGACATCGTTGGACACCGTTGGACATCGTTGGACACCGTGGGACAACGTGGGACAACGTGGGACAACGTGGGACACCGTTGGACATCGTTGGACACCGTTGGACATCGTTGGACACCGTGGGACACCGTTGGACACCGTTGGACACCGTTGGACATCGGTGGACATCGTGGGACACCGTTGGACACCGTTGGACATCGTTGGACACCGTTGGACACCGTGGGACAACGTGGGACAACGTGGGACAACGTGGGACAACGTGGGACAACGTGGGACACCGTTGGACACCGTGGGACACCGTTGGACACCGTTGGACATCGTTGGAGACCGTGGGACAACGTGGGACAACGTGGGACAACGTGGGAAACCATGGAACAACGTGGGACAACGTGGGACAACGTGGGACAACGTGGGACAACGTGGGACACCGTTGGACATCGTTGGACACCGTGGGACAACGTGGGACAACGTGGGACAACGTGGGACACCGTTGGACACCGTGGGACACCGTTGGACAACGTGGGACAACGTGGGACAACGTGGGACAACGTGGGACAACGTGGGACAACGTGGGACAACGTGGGACAACGTGGGACAACGTGGGGCACCGTTGGACCCCGTGGGACACCGTTGGACAACGTGAGACAACGTGGGTCAACGTGGGACAACGTGGGATAACGTGGGACACCGTTGGACACCGTGGGACACCGTTGGACACCGTTGGACATCGTTGGACACCGTGGGACAACGTGGGACAACGTGGGACAACGTGGGAAACCATGGAACAACGTGGGACAACGTGGGACAACGTGGGACAACGTGGGACAACGTGGGACAACGTGGGACAACGTGGGACACCGTTGGACATCGTTGGACACCGTGGGACAACGTGGGACAACGTGGGACAACGTGGGACACCGTTGGACACCGTTGGACATCGTTGGACATCGTTGGACATCGTGGGACATCGTTGGACATCGTTGGACACCGTTGGACATCGTTGGACATCGTTGGACATCGTTGGACACCGTTGGACACCGTTGGACACCGTTGGACACCGTTGGACATCGGTGGACATCGTGGGACACCGTTGGACACCGTTGGACATCGTTGGACACCGTTGGACACCGTGGGACAACGTGGGACAACGTGGGACACCGTTGGACATCGTTGGACACCGTGGGACAACGTTGGACAACGTGGGACAACGTGGGACACCGTTGGACACCGTTGGACATCGTTGGACATCGTTGGACATCGTGGGACACCGTTGGACATCGTTGGACACCGTTGGACATCGTTGGACACCGTGGGACAACGTGGGACAACGTGGGACAACGTGGGACACCGTTGGACATCGTTGGACACCGTTGGACATCGTTGGACACCGTTGGACACCGTTGGACACCGTTGGACACCGTTGGACATCGGTGGACATCGTGGGACACCGTTGGACACCGTTGGACATCGTTGGACACCGTTGGACACCGTGGGACAACGTGGGACAACGTGGGACAACGTGGGACAACGTGGGACAACGTGGGACAACGTGGGACAACGTGGGACACCGTTGGACACCGTGGGACACCGTTGGACAACGTGGGACAACGTGGGACAACGTGGGACAACGTGGGACAACGTGGGACACCGTTGGACACCGTGGGACACCGTTGGACACCGTTGGACATCGTTGGACACCGTGGGACAACGTGGGACAACGTGGGACAACGTGGGACAACGTGGGACAACGTGGGACAACGTGGGACAACGTGGGACAACGTGGGACAACGTGGGACACCGTGGGACACCGTTGGACACCGTTGGACATCGTTGGACACCGTTGGACATCGTTGGACAACGTGGGACATCGTGGGACAACGTGGGACACCGTTGGACACCGTGGGACACCGTTGGACACCGTTGGACACCGTGGGACACCGTTGGACACCGTTGGACATCGTTGGACACCGTTGGACACCGTTGGACACCGTTGGACACCCTGGGACAACGTGGGACAACGTGGGACAACGTGGGACAACGTGGGACAACGTGGGACAACGTGGGACAACGTGGGACAACGTGGGACAACGTGGGACAACGTGGGACAACGTGGGACAACGTGGGACAACGTGGGACAACGTGGGACAACGTGGGACACCGTGGGACACCGTTGGACATCGTTGGACACCGTCGGACAACGTGGGACAACGTGGGACACCGTTGGACACCGTGGGACAACGTGGGACACCGTTGGACACCGTTGGACATCGTTGGACACCGTTGGACATCGTTGGACAACGTGGGACATCGTGGGACAACGTGGGACACCGTTGGACACCGTGGGACACCGTTGGACACCGTTGGACACCGTGGGACACCGTTGGACACCGTGGGACACCGTTGGACACCGTTGGACATCGTTGGACACCGTTGGACACCGTTGGACACCGCTGGACACCGTGGGACAACGTGGGACAACGTGGGACAACGTGGGACAACGTGGGACAACGTGGGACAACGTGGGACAACGTGGGACAACGTGGGACAACGTGGGACAACGTGGGACAACGTGGGACAACGTGGGACAACGTGGGACACCGTGGGACACCGTTGGACACCGTTGGACATCGTTGGACACCGTTGGACATCGTTGGACAACGTGGGACATCGTGGGACAACGTGGGACACCGTTGGACACCGTGGGACACCGTTGGACACCGTTGGACACCGTGGGACACCGTTGGACACCGTTGGACATCGTTGGACACCGTTGGACACCGTTGGACACCGTTGGACACCCTGGGACAACGTGGGACAACGTGGGACAACGTGGGACAACGTGGGACAACGTGGGACAACGTGGGACAACGTGGGACAACGTGGGACAACGTGGGACAACGTGGGACAACGTGGGACAACGTGGGACAACGTGGGACAACGTGGGACACCGTGGGACACCGTTGGACATCGTTGGACACCGTCGGACAACGTGGGACAACGTGGGACACCGTTGGACACCGTGGGACAACGTGGGACACCGTTGGACACCGTTGGACATCGTTGGACACCGTTGGACATCGTTGGACAACGTGGGACATCGTGGGACAACGTGGGACACCGTTGGACACCGTGGGACACCGTTGGACACCGTTGGACACCGTGGGACACCGTTGGACACCGTTGGACATCGTTGGACACCGTTGGACACCGTTGGACACCGTTGGACACCCTGGGACAACGTGGGACAACGTGGGACAACGTGGGACAACGTGGGACAACGTGGGACAACGTGGGACAACGTGGGACAACGTGGGACAACGTGGGACAACGTGGGACAACGTGGGACAACGTGGGACAACGTGGGACAACGTGGGACAACGTGGGACAACGTGGGACACCGTGGGACACCGTTGGACATCGTTGGACACCGTGGGACAACGTGGGACAACGTGGGACACCGTGGGACACCGTGGGACAACGTGGGACAACGTGGGACAACGTGGGACAACGTGGGACAACGTGGGACAACGTAGGACAACGTGGGACAACGTGGGACAACGTGGGACAACGTGGGACAACGTGGGACAACGTGGGACAACGTGGGACAACGTGGGACACCGTGGGACACCGTTGGACACCGTTGGACATTGTTGGACACCGTTGGACATCGTTGGACAACGTGGGACAACGTGGGACAACGTGGGACAACGTGGGACAACGTGGGACAACGTGGGACAACGTGGGACAACGTGGGACAACGTGGGACAACGTAGGACAACGTGGGACATCGTGGGACAACGTGGGACAACGTGGGACAACGTGGGACAACGTGGGACACCGTTGGACATCGTTGGACATCCTTGGACACCGTTGGACACCGTTGGACACCGTTGGACACCGTTGGACATCGTTGGACATCGTGGGACACCGTTGGACACCGTTGGACATCGTTGGACACCGTTGGACACCGTGGGACAACGTTGGACACCGTTGGACACCGTTGGACATCGTGGGACAACGTGGGACAACGTGGGACAACGTGGGACAACGTGGGACAACGTGGGACAACGTGGGACAACGTGGGACAACGTGGGACACCGTTGGACAACGTGGGACACCGTTGGACATCGTTGGACACCGTGGTACAACGTGGGACAACGTGGGACAACGTGGGACACCGTTGGACACCGTTGGACATCGTTGGTCATCGTTGGACATCGTGGGACACCGTTGGACATCGTTGGACACCGTTGGACATCGTTGGACACCGTGGGACAACGTGGGACAACGTGGGACAACGTGGGACACCGTTGGACATCGTTGGACACCGTTGGACATCGTTGGACACCGTGGGACACCGTTGGACACCGTTGGACACCGTTGGACATCGGTGGACATCGTGGGACACCGTTGGACACCGTTGGACATCGTTGGACACCGTTGGACACCGTGGGACAACGTGGGACAACGTGGGACAACGTGGGACAACGTGGGACAACGTGGGACAACGTGGGACAACGTGGGACAACGTGGGACAACGTGGGACACCGTCGGACACCGTGGGACTTCGTTGGACAACGTGGGACAACGTGGGACAACGTGGGACAACGTGGGACAACGTGGGACACCGTTGGACACCGTGGGACACCGTTGGACACCGTTGGACATCGTTGGAGACCGTGGGACAACGTGGGACAACGTGGGACAACGTGGGAAACCATGGAACAACGTGGGACAACGTGGGACAACGTGGGACAACGTGGGACAACGTGGGACACCGTTGGACATCGTTGGACACCGTGGGACAACGTGGGACAACGTGGGACAACGTGGGACACCGTTGGACACCGTGGGACACCGTTGGACAACGTGGGACAACGTGGGACAACGTGGGACAACGTGGGACAACGTGGGACAACGTGGGACAACGTGGGACAACGTGGGACAACGTGGGACACCGTTGGACCCCGTGGGACACCGTTGGACAACGTGAGACAACGTGGGACAACGTGGGACAACGTGGGACAACGTGGGACACCGTTGGACACCGTGGGACACCGTTGGACACCGTTGGACATCGTTGGACACCGTGGGACAACGTGGGACAACGTGGGACAACGTGGGAAACCGTGGAACAACGTGGGACAACGTGGGACAACGTGGGACAACGTGGGACAACGTGGGACAACGTGGGACAACGTGGGACACCGTTGGACATCGTTGGACACCGTGGGACAACGTGGGACAACGTGGGACAACGTGGGACACCGTTGGACACCGTTGGACATCGTTGGACATCGTGGGACATCGTGGGACATCGTTGGACATCGTTGGACACCGTTGGACATCGTTGGACATCGTTGGACATCGTTGGACACCGTTGGACACCGTTGGACACCGTTGGACACCGTTGGACATCGGTGGACATCGTGGGACACCGTTGGACACCGTTGGACATCGTTGGACACCGTTGGACACCGTGGGACAACGTGGGACAACGTGGGACACCGTTGGACATCGTTGGACACCGTGGGACAACGTTGGACAACGTGGGACAACGTGGGACACCGTTGGACACCGTTGGACATCGTTGGACATCGTTGGACATCGTGGGACACCGTTGGACATCGTTGGACACCGTTGGACATCGTTGGACACCGTGGGACAACGTGGGACAACGTGGGACAACGTGGGACACCGCTGGACATCGTTGGACACCGTTGGACATCGTTGGACACCGTGGGACACCGTTGGACACCGTTGGACACCGTTGGACATCGGTGGACATCGTGGGACACCGTTGGACACCGTTGGACATCGTTGGACACCGTTGGACACCGTGGGACAACGTGGGACAACGTGGGACAACGTGGGACAACGTGGGACATCGTGGGACAACGTGGGACAACGTGGGACACCGTTGGACACCGTGGGACACCGTTGGACAACGTGGGACAACGTGGGACAACGTGGGACAACGTGGGACAACGTGGGACACCGTTGGACACCGTGGGACACCGTTGGACACCGTTGGACATCGTTGGACACCGTGGGACAACGTGGGACAACGTGGGACAACGTGGGAAACCATGGAACAACGTGGGAAAACGTGGGACAACGTGGGACAACGTGGGACACCGTTGGACATCGTTGGACACCGTGGGACAACGTGGGACAACGTGGGACAACGTGGGACACCGTTGGACACCGTGGGACACCGTTGGACACCGTTGGACATCGTTGGACATCGTTGGACATCGTGGGACACCGTTGGACATCGTTGGACACCGTTGGACATCGTTGGACACCGTGGGACAACGTGGGACAACGTGGGACAACGTGGGACACCGTTGGACATCGTTGGACAACGTGGGACAACGTGGGACAACGTCGGACAACGTGGGACACCGTTGGACATCGTTGGACACCGTGGGACAACGTGGGACAACGTGGGACAACGTGGGACACCGTTGGACACCGTGGGACACCGTTGGACAACGTGGGACAACGTGGGACAACGTGGGACAACGTGGGACAACGTGGGACAACGTGGGACAACGTGGGACAACGTGGGACAACGTGGGACACCGTTGGACACCGTGGGACACCGTTGGACAACGTGGGACAACGTGGGACAACGTGGGACAACGTGGGACAACGTGGGACAACGTGGGACAACGTAGGACAACGTGGGACAACGTGGGACAACGTGGGACAACGTGGGACAACGTGGGACACCGTTGGACAACGTGGGACACCGTTGGACATCGTTGGACACCGTGGGACAACGTGGGACAACGTGGGACAACGTGGGACACCGTTGGACACCGTTGGACATCGTTGGACATCGTTGGACATCGTGGGACAACGTGGGACACCGTGGGACACCGTTGGACACCGTGGGACAACGTGGGACAACGTGGGACAACGTGGGACAACGTGGGACAACGTGGGACAACGTGGGACAACGTGGGACAACGTGGGACAACGTGGGACAACGTAGGACAACGTGGGACAACGTGGGACAACGTGGGACAACGTGGGACAACGTGGGACACCGTTGGACAACGTGGGACAACGTGGGACACCGTGGGACACTGTTGGACACCGTTGGACATCGTTGGACACCGTGGGACAACGTGGGACACCGTGGGACACCGTTGGACACCGTGGGACAACGTGGGACAACGTGGGACAACGTGGGACAACGTGGGACAACGTGGGACAACGTGGGACAACGTGGGACAACGTGGAACAACGTGGGACAACGTGGGACAACGTGGGACACCGTTGGACAACGTGGGACACCGTTGGACATCGTTGGACACCGCGGGACAACGTGGGACAACGTGGGACAACGTGGGACACCGTTGGACACCGTTGGACATCGTTGGACATCGTTGGACATCGTGGGACACCGTTGGACATCGTTGGACACCGTTGGACATCGTTGGACACCGTGGGACAACGTGGGACAACGTGGGACAACGTGGGACACCGTTGGACATCGTTGGACACCGTTGGACATCGTTGGACACCGTGGGACACCGTTGGACACCGTTGGACATCGTTGGACACCGTGGGACAACGTGGGACAACGTGGGACAACGTGGGAAACCATGGAACAACGTGGGACAACGTGGGACAACGTGGGACACCGTTGGACACCGTGGGACACCGTTGGACAACGTGGGACAACGTGGGACAACGTGGGACAACGTGGGACAACGTGGGACACCGTTGGACACTGTGGGACACCGTTGGACACCGTTGGACAACGTGGGACAACGTGGGACACCGTTGGACACCGTGGGACACCGTTGGACAACGTGGGACAACGTGGGACAACGTGGGACAACGTGGGACAACGTGGGACACCGTTGGACACCGTGGGACACCGTTGGACACCGTTGGACATCGTTGGACACCGTGGGACAACGTGGGACAACGTGGGACAACGTGGGAAACCATGGAACAACGTGGGACAACGTGGGACAACGTGGGACACCGTTGGACACCGTGGGACACCGTTGGACAACGTGGGACAACGTGGGACAACGTGGGACAACGTGGGACAACGTGGGACACCGTTGGACACCGTGGGACACCGTTGGACACCGTTGGACATCGTTGGACACCGTGGGACAACGTGGGACAACGTGGGACAACGTGGGAAACCATCGAACAACGTGGGACAACGTGGGACACCGTTGGACATCGTTGGACACCGCTGGACACCGTGGGACAACGTGGGAAAACGTGGGACAACGTGGGACAACGTGGGACAACGTTGGACAACGTAGGACAACGTGGGACAACGTGGGACAACGTGGGACAACCTGGGACAACGTGGGACACCGTTGGACAACGTGGGACACCGTTGGACAACGTGGGACACCGTTGGACATCGTTGGACACCGTGGGACAACGTGGGACAACGTGGGACAACGTGGGACACCGTTGGACACCGTTGGACATCGTTGGACATCGTTGGACATCGTGGGACACCGTTGGACATCGTTGGACACCGTTGGACATCGTTGGACACCGTGGGACAACGTGGGACAACGTGGGACAACGTGGGACACCGTTGGACATCGTTGGACACCGTTGGACATCGTTGGACACCGTGGGACACCGTTGGACACCGTTGGACACCGTTGGACATCGGTGGACATCGTGGGACACCGTTGGACACCGTTGGACATCGTTGGACACCGTTGGACACCGTGGGACAACGTGGGACAACGTGGGACAACGTGGGACAACGTGGGACAACGTGGGACAACGTGGGACAACGTGGGACAACGTGGGACACCGTTGGACACCGTGGGACACCGTTGGACAACGTGGGACAACGTGGGACAACGTGGGACAACGTGGGACAACGTGGGACACCGTTGGACACCGTGGGACACCGTTGGACACCGTTGGACATCGTTGGACACCGTGGGACAACGTGGGACAACGTGGGACAACGTGGGAAACCATGGAACAACGTGGGAGAACGTGGGACAACGTGGGACACCGTTGGACACCGTGGGACATCGTTGGACACCGTGGGACACCGTTGGACACCGTTGGACATCGTTGGACACCGTGGGACAACGTGGGACAACGTGGGACAACGTGGGAAACCATGGAACAACGTGGGACAACGTGGGACAACGTGGGACACCGTTGGACACCGTGGGACACCGTTGGACAACGTGGGACAACGTGGGACAACGTGGGACAACGTGGGACAACGTGGGACACCGTTGGACACTGTGGGACACCGTTGGACACCGTGGGACAACGTGGGACAACGTGGGACACCGTTGGACACCGTGGGACACCGTTGGACAACGTGGGACAACGTGGGACAACGTGGGACAACGTGGGACAACGTGGGACACCGTTGGACACCGTGGGACACCGTTGGACACCGTTGGACATCGTTGGACACCGTGGGACAACGTGGGACAACGTGGGACAACGTGGGAAACCATGGAACAACGTGGGACAACGTGGGACAACGTGGGACACCGTTGGACACCGTGGGACACCGTTGGACAACGTGGGACAACGTGGGACAACGTGGGACAACGTGGGACAACGTGGGACACCGTTGGACACCGTGGGACACCGTTGGACACCGTTGGACATCGTTGGACACCGTGGGACAACGTGGGACAACGTGGGACAACGTGGGAAACCATCGAACAACGTGGGACAACGTGGGACACCGTTGGACATCGTTGGACACCGCTGGACACCGTGGGACAACGTGGGAAAACGTGGGACAACGTGGGACAACGTGGGACAACGTGGGACAACGTAGGACAACGTGGGACAACGTGGGACAACGTGGGACAACCTGGGACAACGTGGGACACCGTTGGACAACGTGGGACACCGTTGGACAACGTGGGACACCGTTGGACATCGTTGGACACCGTGGGACAACGTGGGACAACGTGGGACAACGTGGGACACCGTTGGACACCGTTGGACATCGTTGGACATCGTTGGACATCGTGGGACACCGTTGGACATCGTTGGACACCGTGGGACAGCGTTGGACACCGTGGGACAACGTGGGACAACGTGGGACAACGTGGGACACCGTTGGACATCGTTGGACACCGTTGGACATCGTTGGACACCGTGGGACACCGTTGGACACCGTTGGACACCGTTGGACATCGGTGGACATCGTGGGACACCGTTGGACACCGTTGGACATCGTTGGACACCGTTGGACACCGTGGGACAACGTGGGACAACGTGGGACAACGTGGGACAACGTGGGACAACGTGGGACAACGTGGGACAACGTGGGACAACGTGGGACACCGTTGGACACCGTGGGACACCGTTGGACAACGTGGGACAACGTGGGACAACGTGGGACAACGTGGGACAACGTGGGACACCGTTGGACACCGTGGGACACCGTTGGACACCGTTGGACATCGTTGGACACCGTGGGACAACGTGGGACAACGTGGGACAACGTGGGAAACCATGGAACAACGTGGGAGAACGTGGGACAACGTGGGACACCGTTGGACACCGTGGGACACCGTTGGACACCGTGGGACACCGTTGGACAACGTGGGACAACGTGGGACAACGTGGGACAGCGTGGGACAACGTGGGACACCGTTGGACACCGTGGGACACCGTTGGACAACGTGGGACAACGTGGGACAACGTGGGACAGCGTGGGACAACGTGGGACACCGTTGGACACCGTGGGACACCGTTGGACAACGTGGGACAACGTGGGACAACGTGGGACAACGTGGGACAACGTGGGACAACGTGGGACAACGTGGGACAACGTGGGACAACGTGGGACAACGTTGGACACCGTGGGACACCGTTGGACAACGTGGGACAACGTGGGACAACGTGGGACAACGTGGGACAACGTGGGACACCGTTGGACACCGTGGGACACCGTTGCACACCGTTGGACATCGTTGGACACCGTGGGACAACGTGGGACAACGTGGGACAACGTGGGAATCCATGGAACAACGTGGGACAACGTGGGACAACGTGGGACAACGTGGGACAACGTGGGACAACGTGGGACAACGTGGGACAACGTGGGACAACGTGGGACAACGTAGGACAACGTGGGACAACGTGGGACAACGTGGGACAACGTGGGACAACGTGGGACACCGTTGGACAACGTGGGACACCGTTGGACATCGTTGGACACCGTGGGACAACGTGGGACAACGTGGGACAACGTGGGACACCGTTGGACACCGTTGGACATCGTTGGACATCGTTGGACATCGTGGGACAACGTGGGACACCGTGGGACACCGTTGGACACCGTGGGACAACGTGGGACAACGTGGGACAACGTGGGACAACGTGGGACAACGTGGGACAACGTAGGACAACGTGGGACAACGTGGGACATCGTTGGACACCGTGGGACAACGTGGGACAACGTGGGACAACGTGGGACACCGTTGGACACCGTTGGACATCGTTGGACATCGTTGGACATCGTGGGACACCGTTGGACATCGTTGGACACCGTTGGACATCGTTGGACACCGTGGGACAACGTGGGACAACGTGGGACAACGTGGGACACCGTTGGACATCGTTGGACACCGTTGGACATCGTTGGACACCGTGGGACACCGTTGGACACCGTTGGACACCGTTGGACATCGGTGGACATCGTGGTACACCGTTGGACACCGTTGGACATCGTTGGACACCGTTGGACACCGTGGGACAACGTGGGACAACGTGGGACAACGTGGGACAACGTGGGACAACGTGGGACAACGTGGGACAGCGTGGGACAACGTGGGACACCGTTGGACACCGTGGGACACCGTTGGACACCGTTGGACATCGTTGGACACCGTGGGACAACGTGGGACAACGTGGGACAACGTGGGAAACCATCGAACAACGTGGGACAACGTGGGACAACGTGGGACAACGTGGGACAACGTGGGACAACGTGGGACAACGTGGGACAACGTGGGACAACGTGGGACAACGTGGGACAACGTGGGACAACGTGGGACAACGTGGGACAACGTGGGACAACGTGGGACAACGTGGAACAACGTGGGACAACGTGGGACAACGTGGGACACCGTTGGACAACGTGGGACACCGTTGGACATCGTTGGACACCGCGGGACAACGTGGGACAACGTGGGACAACGTGGGACACCGTTGGACACCGTTGGACATCGTTGGACATCGTTGGACATCGTGGGACACCGTTGGACATCGTTGGACACCGTTGGACATCGTTGGACACCGTGGGACAACGTGGGACAACGTGGGACAACGTGGGACACCGTTGGACATCGTTGGACACCGTTGGACATCGTTGGACACCGTGGGACACCGTTGGACACCGTTGGACATCGTTGGACACCGTGGGACAACGTGGGACAACGTGGGACAACGTGGGAAACCATGGAACAACGTGGGACAACGTGGGACAACGTGGGACACCGTTGGACACCGTGGGACACCGTTGGACAACGTGGGACAACGTGGGACAACGTGGGACAACGTGGGACAACGTGGGACACCGTTGGACACCGTGGGACACCGTTGGACACCGTTGGACAACGTGGGACAACGTGGGACACCGTTGGACACCGTGGGACACCGTTGGACAACGTGGGACAACGTGGGACAACGTGGGACAACGTGGGACAACGTGGGACACCGTTGGACACCGTGGGACACCGTTGGACACCGTTGGACATCGTTGGACACCGTGGGACAACGTGGGACAACGTGGGACAACGTGGGACAACGTGGGACAACGTGGGACACCGTTGGACACCGTGGGACACCGTTGGACACCGTTGGACATCGTTGGACACCGTGGGACAACGTGGGACAACGTGGGACAACGTGGGAAACCATCGAACAACGTGGGACAACGTGGGACACCGTTGGACATCGTTGGACACCGCTGGACACCGTGGGACAACGTGGGAAAACGTGGGACAACGTGGGACAACGTGGGACAACGTGGGACAACGTAGGACAACGTGGGACAACGTGGGACAACGTGGGAAAACCTGGGACAACGTGGGACACCGTTGGACAACGTGGGACACCGTTGGACAACGTGGGACACCGTTGGACATCGTTGGACACCGTGGGACAACGTGGGACAACGTGGGACAACGTGGGACACCGTTGGACACCGTTGGACATCGTTGGACATCGTTGGACATCGTGGGACACCGTTGGACATCGTTGGACACCGTTGGACATCGTTGGACACCGTGGGACAACGTGGGACAACGTGGGACAACGTGGGACACCGTTGGACATCGTTGGACACCGTTGGACATCGTTGGACACCGTGGGACACCGTTGGACACCGTTGGACACCGTTGGACATCGGTGGACATCGTGGGACACCGTTGGACACCGTTGGACATCGTTGGACACCGTTGGACACCGTGGGACAACGTGGGACAACGTGGGACAACGTGGGACAACGTGGGACAACGTGGGACAACGTGGGACAACGTGGGACAACGTGGGACACCGTTGGACACCGTGGGACACCGTTGGACAACGTGGGACAACGTGGGACAACGTGGGACAACGTGGGACAACGTGGGACACCGTTGGACACCGTGGGACACCGTTGGACACCGTTGGACATCGTTGGACACCGTGGGACAACGTGGGACAACGTGGGACAACGTGGGAAACCATGGAACAACGTGGGAGAACGTGGGACAACGTGGGACACCGTTGGACACCGTGGGACACCGTTGGACAACGTGGGACAACGTGGGACAACGTGGGACAACGTGGGACAACGTGGGACAACGTGGGACAACGTGGGACAACGTGGGACACCGTTGGACACCGTGGGACACCGTTGGACAACGTGGGACAACGTGGGACAACGTGGGACAGCGTGGGACAACGTGGGACACCGTTGGACACCGTGGGACACCGTTGGACACCGTTGGACATCGTTGGACACCGTGGGACAACGTGGGACAACGTGGGACAACGTGGGAAACCATCGAACAACGTGGGACAACGTGGGACAACGTGGGACAACGTGGGACAACGTGGGACAACGTGGGACAACGTGGGACAACGTGGGACAACGTGGGACAACGTGGGACAACGTAGGACAACGTGGGACAACGTGGGACAACGTGGGACAACGTGGGACAACGTGGGACACCGTTGGACACCGTGGGACACCGTTGGACAACGTGGGACAACGTGGGACAACGTGGGACAACGTGGGACAACGTGGGACAACGTGGGACAACGTGGGACAACGTGGGACAACGTGGGACAACGTGGGACAACGTGGGACAACGTGGGACAACGTGGGACAACGTGGGACAACGTGGGACAACGTGGGACAACGTAGGACAACGTGGGACAACGTGGGACATCGTTGGACACCGTGGGACAACGTGGGACAACGTGGGACAACGTGGGACACCGTTGGACACCGTTGGACATCGTTGGACACCGTGGGACAACGTGGGACAACGTGGGAAACCATGGAACAACGTGGGACAACGTGGGACAACGTGGGACAACGTGGGACAACGTGGGACACCGTTGGACATCGTTGGACACCGTGGGACAACGTGGGACAACGTGGGACAACGTGGGACAACGTGGGACAACGTGGGACAACGTGGGACAACGTGGGACAACGTGGGACAACGTGGGACAACGTAGGACAACGTGGGACAACGTGGGACAACGTGGGACAACGTGGGACAACGTGGGACACCGTTGGACAACGTGGGACACCGTTGGACATCGTTGGACACCGTGGGACAACGTGGGACAACGTGGGACAACGTGGGACACCGTTGGACACCGTTGGACATCGTTGGACATCGTTGGACATCGTGGGACAACGTGGGACACCGTGGGACACCGTTGGACACCGTGGGACAACGTCGGACAACGTGGGACAACGTGGGACAACGTGGGACAACGTGGGACAACGTAGGACAACGTGGGACAACGTGGGACAACGTGGGACAACGTGGGACAACGTGGGACAACGTGGGACACCGTTGGACAACGTGGGACACCGTTGGACAACGTGGGACAACGTGGGACAACGTGGGACAACGTGGGACAACGTAGGACAACGTGGGACACCGTGGGACACCGTTGGACAACGTGGGACAACGTGGGACAACGTGGGACAACGTGGGACAACGTGGGACACCGTTGGACACCGTGGGACACCGTTGGACACCGTTGGACATCGTTGGACACCGTGGGACAACGTGGGACAACGTGGGACAACGTGGGAAACCATCGAACAACGTGGGACAACGTGGGACAACGTGGGACAACGTGGGACAACGTGGGACACCGTTGGACATCGTTGGACACCGTGGGACAACGTGGGACAACGTGGGACAACGTGGGACAACGTGGGACAACGTAGGACAACGTGGGACAATGTGGGACACCGTTGGACATCGCTGGACAACGTGGGACATCGTGGGACAACGTGGGACAACGTGGGACAACGTGGGACACAGTTGGACACCGTTGGACATCGTTGGACACCGTTGGACACCGTAGGACAACGTGGGACAACGTGGGACAACGTGGGACAACGTAGGACAACGTGGGACAAGGTGGGAAACCATCGAACAACGTGGGACAACGTGGGACAACGTGGGACAACGTGGGACACCGTTGGACACCGTTGGACATCGGTGGACATCGTGGGACACCGTTGGACACCGTTGGACATCGTTGGACACCGTTGGACACCGTGGGACAACGTGGGACAACGTGGGACAACGTGGGACAACGTGGGACAACGTGGGACAACGTGGGACAACGTGGGACAACGTGGGACAACGTGGGACACCGTTGGACACCGTGGGACACCGTTGGACAACGTGGGACAACGTGGGACAACGTGGGACAACGTGGGACACCGTTGGACATCGTTGGACACCGCTGGACACCGTGGGACAACGTGGGAAAACGTGGGACAACGTGGGACAACGTGGGACAACGTGGGACACCGTTGGACATCGTTGGACACCGTTGGACATCGTTGGACACCGTGGGACACCGTTGGACACCGTTGGACACCGTTGGACATCGGTGGACATCGTGGGACACCGTTGGACACCGTTGGACATCGTTGGACACCGTTGGACACCGTGGGACAACGTGGGACAACGTGGGACAACGTAGGACAACGTGGGACACCGTGGGACACCGTTGGACAACGTGGGACAACGTGGGACAACGTGGGACAACGTGGGACAACGTGGGACACCGTTGGACACCGTGGGACACCGTTGGACACCGTTGGACATCGTTGGACACCGTGGGACAACGTGGGACAACGTGGGACAACGTGGGAAACCATCGAACAACGTGGGACAACGTGGGACAACGTGGGACAACGTGGGACAACGTGGGACACCGTTGGACATCGTTGGACACCGTGGGACAACGTGGGACAACGTGGGACAACGTGGGACAACGTGGGACAACGTAGGACAACGTGGGACAATGTGGGACACCGTTGGACATCGTTGGACAACGTGGGACATCGTGGGACAACGTGGGACAACGTGGGACAACGTGGGACACAGTTGGACACCGTTGGACATCGTTGGACACCGTTGGACACCGTGGGACAACGTGGGACAACGTGGGACAACGTGGGACAACGTAGGACAACGTGGGACAAGGTGGGAAACCATCGAACAACGTGGGACAACGTGGGACAACGTGGGACAACGTGGGACACCGTTGGACACCGTTGGACATCGGTGGACACCGTTGGACATCGTTGGACACCGTGGGACACCGTTGGACACCGTTGGACACCGTTGGACATCGGTGGACATCGTTGGACACCGTTGGACACCGTGGGACAACGTGGGACAACGTGGGACAACGTGGGACAACGTGGGAAACCATCGAACAACGTGGGACAACGTGGGACAACGTGGGACAACGTGGGACAACGTGGGACACCGTTGGACATCGTTGGACACCGTTGGACACCGCTGGACACCGTGGGACAACGTGGGAAAACGTGGGACAACGTGGGACAACGTGGGACAACGTGGGACACCGTTGGACATCGTTGGACACCGTTGGACATCGTTGGACACCGTGGGACACCGTTGGACACCGTTGGACACCGTTGGACATCGGTGGACATCGTGGGACACCGTTGGACAACGTGGGACACCGTTGGACACCGTGGGACAACGTGGGACACCGTGGGACACCGTTGGACACCGTGGGACAACGTGGGACAACGTGGGACAACGTGGGACAACGTGGGACAACGTAGGACAACGTGGGACACCGTGGGACACCGTTGGACAACGTGGGACAACGTGGGACAACGTGGGACAACGTGGGACAACGTGGGACACCGTTGGACACCGTGGGACACCGTTGGACACCGTTGGACATCGTTGGACACCGTGGGACAACGTGGGACAACGTGGGACAACGTGGGAAACCATCGAACAACGTGGGACAACGTGGGACAACGTGGGACAACGTGGGACAACGTGGGACACCGTTGGACATCGTTGGACACCGTGGGACAACGTGGGACAACGTGGGACAACGTGGGACAACGTGGGACAACGTAGGACAACGTGGGACAATGTGGGACACCGTTGGACATCGCTGGACAACGTGGGACATCGTGGGACAACGTGGGACAACGTGGGACAACGTGGGACACAGTTGGACACCGTTGGACATCGTTGGACACCGTTGGACACCGTAGGACAACGTGGGACAACGTGGGACAACGTGGGACAACGTAGGACAACGTGGGACAAGGTGGGAAACCATCGAACAACGTGGGACAACGAGGGACAACGTGGGACAACGTGGGACACCGTTGGACACCGTTGGACATCGGTGGACATCGTGGGACACCGTTGGACACCGTTGGACATCGTTGGACACCGTTGGACACCGTGGGACAACGTGGGACAACGTGGGACAACGTGGGACAACGTGGGACAACGTGGGACAACGTGGGACAACGTGGGACAACGTGGGACAACGTGGGACACCGTTGGACACCGTGGGACACCGTTGGACAACGTGGGACAACGTGGGACAACGTGGGACAACGTGGGACACCGTTGGACATCGTTGGACACCGCTGGACACCGTGGGACAACGTGGGAAAACGTGGGACAACGTGGGACAACGTGGGACAACGTGGGACACCGTTGGACATCGTTGGACACCGTTGGACATCGTTGGACACCGTGGGACACCGTTGGACACCGTTGGACACCGTTGGACATCGGTGGACATCGTGGGACACCGTTGGACACCGTTGGACATCGTTGGACACCGTTGGACACCGTGGGACAACGTGGGACAACGTGGGACAACGTAGGACAACGTGGGACACCGTGGGACACCGTTGGACAACGTGGGACAACGTGGGACAACGTGGGACAACGTGG
Source organism: Bombus terrestris (assembly GCF_910591885.1). Lineage (NCBI taxonomy): Eukaryota > Metazoa > Arthropoda > Insecta > Hymenoptera > Apidae > Bombus > Bombus terrestris. Next base: position 267,377 of record NW_025963579.1, on the reverse strand, counting down.
GACAACGTGGGACACCGTTGGACACCGTGGGACACCGTTGGACACCGTTGGACATCGTTGGACACCGTGGGACAACGTGGGACAACGTGGGACAACGTGGGAAACCATCGAACAACGTGGGACAACGTGGGACAACGTGGGACAACGTGGGACAACGTGGGACACCGTTGGACATCGTTGGACACCGTGGGACAACGTGGGACAACGTGGGACAACGTGGGACAACGTGGGACAACGTAGGACAACGTGGGACAATGTGGGACACCGTTGGACATCGTTGGACAACGTGGGACATCGTGGGACAACGTGGGACAACGTGGGACAACGTGGGACACAGTTGGACACCGTTGGACATCGTTGGACACCGTTGGACACCGTGGGACAACGTGGGACAACGTGGGACAACGTGGGACAACGTAGGACAACGTGGGACAAGGTGGGAAACCATCGAACAACGTGGGACAACGTGGGACAACGTGGGACAACGTGGGACACCGTTGGACACCGTTGGACATCGGTGGACACCGTTGGACATCGTTGGACACCGTGGGACACCGTTGGACACCGTTGGACACCGTTGGACATCGGTGGACATCGTTGGACACCGTTGGACACCGTGGGACAACGTGGGACAACGTGGGACAACGTGGGACAACGTGGGAAACCATCGAACAACGTGGGACAACGTGGGACAACGTGGGACAACGTGGGACAACGTGGGACACCGTTGGACATCGTTGGACACCGTTGGACACCGCTGGACACCGTGGGACAACGGGGGAAAACGTGGGACAACGTGGGACAACGTGGGACAACGTGGGACACCGTTGGACATCGTTGGACACCGTTGGACATCGTTGGACACCGTGGGACACCGTTGGACACCGTTGGACACCGTTGGACATCGGTGGACATCGTGGGACACCGTTGGACACCGTTGGACATCGTTGGACACCGTTGGACACCGTGGGACAACGTGGGACAACGTGGGACATCGTTGGACACCGTGGGACAACGTGGGACAACGTGGGACAACGTGGGAAACCATCGAACAACGTGGGACAACGTGGGACAACGTGGGACAACGTGGGACAACGTGGGACACCGTTGGACATCGTTGGACACCGTGGGACAACGTGGGACAACGTGGGACAACGTGGGAAACCATCGAACAACGTGGGACAACGTGGGACAACGTAGGACAACGTGGGACAACGTGGGACAACGTGGGACAACGTGGGACAACGTGGGACACCGTTGGACACCGTTGGACATCGTTGGACACCGTTGGACACCGTGGGACAACGTGGGACAACGTGGGACAACGTGGGACAACGTGGGACAACGTGGGACAACGTGGGACAACGTGGGACAACGTGGGACACCGTTGGACACCGTGGGACACCGTTGGACAACGTGGGACAACGTGGGACAACGTGGGAAAACGTGGGACAACGTGGGACACCGTTGGACACCGTGGGACACCGTTGGACACCGTTGGACATCGTTGGACACCGTGGGACAACGTGGGACAACGTGGGACAACGTGGGAAACCATGGAACAACGTGGGAGAACGTGGGACAACGTGGGACACCGTTGGACACCGTGGGACACCGTTGGACAACGTGGGACAACGTGGGACAACGTGGGACAACGTGGGACAACGTGGGACAACGTGGGACAACGTGGGACACCGTTGGACACCGTGGGACACCGTTGGACAACGTGGGACAACGTGGGACAACGTGGGACAGCGTGGGACAACGTGGGACACCGTTGGACACCGTGGGACACCGTGGGACACCGTTGGACATCGTTGGACACCGTGGGACAACGTGGGACAACGTGGGACAACGTGGGAAACCATCGAACAACGTGGGACAACGTGGGACAACGTGGGACAACGTGGGACAACGTGGGACAACGTGGGACAACGTGGGACAACGTGGGACAACGTGGGACAACGTGGGACAACGTGGGACAACGTGGGACAACGTGGGACAACGTGGGACAACGTGGGACAACGTGGGACACCGTTGGACACCGTGGGACACCGTTGGACAACGTGGGACAACGTGGGACAACGTGGGACAACGTGGGACAACGTGGGACAACGTGGGACAACGTGGGACAACGTGGGACAACGTGGGACAACGTGGGACAACGTTGGACACCGTGGGACACCGTTGGACAACGTGGGACAACGTGGGACAACGTGGGACACCGTTGGACACCGTTGGACATCGTTGGACACCGTGGGACAACGTGGGACAACGTGGGACACCGTTGGACATCGTTGGACACCGTGGGACAACGTGGGACAACGTGGGACAACGTGGGACACCGTTGGACACCGTTGGACATCGTTGGACATCGTTGGACATCGTGGGACAACGTGGGACACCGTGGGACACCGTTGGACACAGTGGGACAACGTGGGACAACGTGGGACAACGTGGGACAACGTGGGACAACGTGGGACAACGTAGGACAACGTGGGACAACGTGGGACATCGTTGGACACCGTGGGACAACGTGGGACAACGTGGGACAACGTGGGACACCGTTGGACACCGTTGGACATCGTTGGACATCGGTGGACATCGTGGGACACCGTTGGACACCGTTGGACATCGTTGGACACCGTTGGACACCGTGGGACAACGTGGGACAACGTGGGACAACGTGGGACAACGTGGGACAACGTGGGACAACGTGGGACAACGTGGGACAACGTGGGACAACGTGGGACACCGTTGGACACCGTGGGACACCGTTGGACAACGTGGGACAACGTGGGACAACGTGGGACAACGTGGGACACCGTTGGACATCGTTGGACACCGCTGGACACCGTGGGACAACGTGGGAAAACGTGGGACAACGTGGGACAACGTGGGACAACGTGGGACACCGTTGGACATCGTTGGACACCGTTGGACATCGTTGGACACCGTGGGACACCGTTGGACACCGTTGGACAACGTTGGACATCGGTGGACATCGTGGGACACCGTTGGACACCGTTGGACATCGTTGGACACCGTTGGACACCGTGGGACAACGTGGGACAACGTGGGACAACGTAGGACAACGTGGGACACCGTGGGACACCGTTGGACAACGTGGGACAACGTGGGACAACGTGGGACAACGTGGGACAACGTGGGACACCGTTGGACACCGTGGGACACCGTTGGACACCGTTGGACATCGTTGGACACCGTGGGACAACGTGGGACAACGTGGGACAACGTGGGAAACCATCGAACAACGTGGGACAACGTGGGACAACGTGGGACAACGTGGGACAACGTGGGACACCGTTGGACATCGTTGGACACCGTGGGACAACGTGGGACAACGTGGGACAACGTGGGACAACGTGGGACAACGTAGGACAACGTGGGACAATGTGGGACACCGTTGGACATCGTTGGACAACGTGGGACATCGTGGGACAACGTGGGACAACGTGGGACAACGTGGGACACAGTTGGACACCGTTGGACATCGTTGGACACCGTTGGACACCGTGGGACAACGTGGGACAACGTGGGACAACGTGGGACAACGTAGGACAACGTGGGACAAGGTGGGAAACCATCGAACAACGTGGGACAACGTGGGACAACGTGGGACAACGTGGGACACCGTTGGACACCGTTGGACATCGGTGGACACCGTTGGACATCGTTGGACACCGTGGGACACCGTTGGACACCGTTGGACACCGTTGGACATCGGTGGACATCGTTGGACACCGTTGGACACCGTGGGACAACGTGGGACAACGTGGGACAACGTGGGACAACGTGGGAAACCATCGAACAACGTGGGACAACGTGGGACAACGTGGGACAACGTGGGACAACGTGGGACACCGTTGGACATCGTTGGACACCGTTGGACACCGCTGGACACCGTGGGACAACGTGGGACAACGTGGGACAACGTGGGACAACGTGGGACAACGTGGGACACCGTTGGACATCGTTGGACACCGTTGGACATCGTTGGACACCGTGGGACACCGTTGGACACCGTTGGACACCGTTGGACATCGGTGGACATCGTGGGACACCGTTGGACACCGTTGGACATCGTTGGACACCGTTGGACACCGTGGGACAACGTGGGACAACGTGGGACATCGTTGGACACCGTGGGACAACGTGGGACAACGTGGGACAACGTGGGAAACCATCGAACAACGTGGGACAACGTGGGACAACGTGGGACAACGTGGGACAACGTGGGACACCGTTGGACATCGTTGGACACCGTGGGACAACGTGGGACAACGTGGGACAACGTGGGAAACCATCGAACAACGTGGGACAACGTGGGACAACGTAGGACAACGTGGGACAACGTGGGACAACGTGGGACAACGTGGGACAACGTGGGACACCGTTGGACAACGTGGGACACCGTTGGACAACGTGGGACACCGTTGGACATCGTTGGACACCGTGGGACAACGTGGGACAACGTGGGACAACGTGGGACACCGTTGGACACCGTTGGACATCGTTGGACATCGTTGGACATCGTGGGACACCGTTGGACATCGTTGGACACCGTTGGACATCGTTGGACACCGTGGGACAACGTGGGACAACGTGGGACAACGTGGGACACCGTTGGACATCGTTGGACACCGTTGGACATCGTTGGACACCGTGGGACACCGTTGGACACCGTTGGACACCGTTGGACATCGGTGGACATCGTGGGACACCGTTGGACACCGTTGGACATCGTTGGACACCGTTGGACACCGTGGGACAACGTGGGACAACGTGGGACAACGTGGGACAACGTGGGACAACGTGGGACAACGTGGGACAACGTGGGACAACGTGGGACACCGTGGGACACCGTGGGACACCGTGGGACAACGTGGGACAACGTGGGACAACGTGGGACAACGTGGGACAACGTGGGACACCGTTGGACACCGTGGGACACCGTTGGACACCGTTGGACATCGTTGGACACCGTGGGACAACGTGGGACAACGTGGGACAACGTGGGAAACCATGGAACAACGTGGGAGAACGTGGGACAACGTGGGACACCGTTGGACACCGTGGGACACCGTTGGACAACGTGGGACAACGTGGGACAACGTGGGACAACGTGGGACAACGTGGGACAACGTGGGACAACGTGGGACACCGTTGGACACCGTGGGACACCGTTGGACAACGTGGGACAACGTGGGACAACGTGGGACAGCGTGGGACAACGTGGGACACCGTTGGACACCGTGGGACACCGTTGGACACCGTTGGACATCGTTGGACACCGTGGGACAACGTGGGACAACGTGGGACAACGTGGGAAACCATGGAACAACGTGGGACAACGTGGGACAACGTGGGACAACGTGGGACAACGTGGGACAACGTGGGACAACGTGGGACAACGTGGGACAACGTGGGACAACGTGGGACAACGTGGGACAACGTAGGACAACGTGGGACAACGTGGGACAACGTGGGACAACGTGGGACAACGTGGGACACCGTTGGACACCGTGGGACACCGTTGGACAACGTGGGACAACGTGGGACAACGTGGGACAACGTGGGACAACGTGGGACAACGTGGGACAACGTGGGACAACGTGGGACAACGTGGGACAACGTGGGACAACGTTGGACACCGTGGGACACCGTTGGACAACGTGGGACAACGTGGGACAACGTGGGACAACGTGGGACAACGTGGGACACCGTTGGACACCGTGGGACACCGTTGCACACCGTTGGACATCGTTGGACACCGTGGGACAACGTGGGACAACGTGGGACAACGTGGGAAACCATGGAACAACGTGGGACAACGTGGGACAACGTGGGACAACGTGGGACAACGTGGGACAACGTGGGACAACGTGGGACAACGTGGGACAACGTGGGACAACGTAGGACAACGTGGGACAACGTGGGACAACGTGGGACAACGTGGGACAACGTGGGACACCGTTGGACAACGTGGGACACCGTTGGACATCGTTGGACACCGTGGGACAACGTGGGACAACGTGGGACAACGTGGGACACCGTTGGACACCGTTGGACATCGTTGGACATCGTTGGACATCGTGGGACAACGTGGGACACCGTGGGACACCGTTGGACACAGTGGGACAACGTGGGACAACGTGGGACAACGTGGGACAACGTGGGACAACGTGGGACAACGTAGGACAACGTGGGACAACGTGGGACATCGTTGGACACCGTGGGACAACGTGGGACAACGTGGGACAACGTGGGACACCGTTGGACACCGTTGGACATCGTTGGACATCGTTGGACATCGTGGGACACCGTTGGACATCGTTGGACACCGTTGGACATCGTTGGACACCGTGGGACAACGTGGGACAACGTGGGACAACGTGGGACACCGTTGGACATCGTTGGACACCGTTGGACATCGTTGGACACCGTGGGACACCGTTGGACACCGTTGGACACCGTTGGACATCGGTGGACATCGTGGGACACCGTTGGACACCGTTGGACATCGTTGGACACCGTTGGACACCGTGGGACAACGTGGGACAACGTGGGACAACGTGGGACAACGTGGGACAACGTGGGACAACGTGGGACAGCGTGGGACAACGTGGGACACCGTTGGACACCGTGGGACACCGTTGGACACCGTTGGACATCGTTGGACACCGTGGGACAACGTGGGACAACGTGGGACAACGTGGGAAACCATCGAACAACGTGGGACAACGTGGGACAACGTGGGACAACGTGGGACAACGTGGGACAACGTGGGACAACGTGGGACAACGTGGGACAACGTGGGACGACGTAGGACAACGTGGGACAACGTGGGACAACGTGGGACAACGTGGGACAACGTGGGACAACGTGGGACACCGTTGGACACCGTGGGACACCGTTGGACAACGTGGGACAACGTGGGACAACGTGGGACAACGTGGGACAACGTGGGACAACGTGGGACAACGTGGGACAACGTGGGACAACGTGGGACAACGTGGGACAACGTGGGACAACGTTGGACACCGTGGGACACCGTTGGACAACGTGGGACAACGTGGGACAACGTGGGACAACGTGGGACAACGTGGGACACCGTTGGACACCGTGGGACACCGTTGCACACCGTTGGACATCGTTGGACACCGTGGGACAACGTGGGACAACGTGGGACAACGTGGGAAACCATGGAACAACGTGGGACAACGTGGGACAACGTGGGACAACGTGGGACAACGTGGGACAACGTGGGAAACCATGGAACAACGTGGGACAACGTGGGACAACGTGGGACACCGTTGGACATCGTTGGACACCGTGGGACAACGTGGGACAACGTGGGACAACGTGGGACACCGTTGGACACCGTTGGACATCGTTGGACATCGTTGGACATCGTGGGACAACGTGGGACACCGTGGGACACCGTTGGACACCGTGGGACAACGTGGGACAACGTGGGACAACGTGGGACAACGTGGGACAACGTGGGACAACGTAGGACAACGTGGGACAACGTGGGACATAGTTGGACACCGTGGGACAACGTGGGACAACGTGGGACAACGTGGGACACCGTTGGACACCGTTGGACATCGTTGGACACCGTGGGACAACGTGGGACAACGTGGGACAACGTGGGAAACCATGGAACAACGTGGGACAACGTGGGACAACGTGGGACAACGTGGGACAACGTGGGACACCGTTGGACATCGTTGGACACCGTGGGACAACGTGGGACAACGTGGGACAACGTGGGACAACGTGGGACAACGTGGGACAACGTGGGACAACGTGGGACAACGTGGGACAACGTGGGACAACGTAGGACAACGTGGGACAACGTGGGACAACGTGGGACAACGTGGGACAACGTGGGACACCGTTGGACAACGTGGGACACCGTTGGACATCGTTGGACACCGTGGGACAACGTGGGACAACGTGGGACAACGTGGGACACCGTTGGACACCGTTGGACATCGTTGGACATCGTTGGACATCGTGGGACAACGTGGGACACCGTGGGACACCGTTGGACACCGTGGGACAACGTGGGACAACGTGGGACAACGTGGGACAACGTGGGACAACGTGGGACAACGTAGGACAACGTGGGACAACGTGGGACAACGTGGGACAACGTGGGACAACGTGGGACACCGTTGGACAACGTGGGACACCGTTGGACACCGTGGGACAACGTGGGACACCGTGGGACACCGTTGGACACCGTGGGACAACGTGGGACAACGTGGGACAACGTGGGACAACGTGGGACAACGTAGGACAACGTGGGACACCGTGGGACACCGTTGGACAACGTGGGACAACGTGGGACAACGTGGGACAACGTGGGACAACGTGGGACACCGTTGGACACCGTTGGACACCGTTGGACATCGTTGGACACCGTGGGACAACGTGGGACAACGTGGGACAACGTGGGAAACCATCGAACAACGTGGGACAACGTGGGACAACGTGGGACAACGTGGGACAACGTGGGACACCGTTGGACATCGTTGGACACCGTGGGACAACGTGGGACAACGTGGGACAACGTGGGACAACGTGGGACAACGTAGGACAACGTGGGACAATGTGGGACACCGTTGGACATCGTTGGACAACGTGGGACATCGTGGGACAACGTGGGACAACGTGGGACAACGTGGGACACAGTTGGACACCGTTGGACATCGTCGGACACCGTTGGACACCGTGGGACAACGTGGGACAACGTGGGACAACGTGGGACAACGTAGGACAACGTGGGACAAGGTGGGAAACCATCGAACAACGTGGGACAACGTGGGACAACGTGGGACAACGTGGGACACCGTTGGACACCGTTGGACATCGGTGGACATCGTGGGACACCGTTGGACACCGTTGGACATCGTTGGACACCGTTGGACACCGTGGGACAACGTGGGACAACGTGGGACAACGTGGGACAACGTGGGACAACGTGGGACAACGTGGGACAACGTGGGACAACGTGGGACAACGTGGGACACCGTTGGACACCGTGGGACACCGTTGGACAACGTGGGACAACGTGGGACAACGTGGGACAACGTGGGACACCGTTGGACATCGTTGGACACCGCTGGACACCGTGGGACAACGTGGGAAAACGTGGGACAACGTGGGACAACGTGGGACAACGTGGGACACCGTTGGACATCGTTGGACACCGTTGGACATCGTTGGACACCGTGGGACACCGTTGGACACCGTTGGACACCGTTGGACATCGGTGGACATCGTGGGACACCGTTGGACACCGTTGGACATCGTTGGACACCGTTGGACACCGTGGGACAACGTGGGACAACGTGGGACAACGTAGGACAACGTGGGACACCGTGGGACACCGTTGGACAACGTGGGACAACGTGGGACAACGTGGGACAACGTGGGACAACGTGGGACACCGTGGGACACCGTGGGACACCGTTGGACACCGTTGGACATCGTGGGACACCGTGGGACAACGTGGGACAACGTGGGACAACGTGGGAAACCATCGAACAACGTGGGACAACGTGGGACAACGTGGGACAACGTGGGACAACGTGGGACACCGTTGGACATCGTTGGACACCGTGGGACAACGTGGGACAACGTGGGACAACGTGGGACAACGTGGGACAACGTAGGACAACGTGGGACAATGTGGGACACCGTTGGACATCGTTGGACAACGTGGGACATCGTGGGACAACGTGGGACAACGTGGGACAACGTGGGACACAGTTGGACACCGTTGGACATCGTTGGACACCGTTGGACACCGTGGGACAACGTGGGACAACGTGGGACAACGTGGGACAACGTAGGACAACGTGGGACAAGGTGGGAAACCATCGAACAACGTGGGACAACGTGGGACAACGTGGGACAACGTGGGACACCGTTGGACACCGTTGGACATCGGTGGACACCGTTGGACATCGTTGGACACCGTGGGACACCGTTGGACACCGTTGGACACCGTTGGACATCGGTGGACATCGTTGGACACCGTTGGACACCGTGGGACAACGTGGGACAACGTGGGACAACGTGGGACAACGTGGGAAACCATCGAACAACGTGGGACAACGTGGGACAACGTGGGACAACGTGGGACAACGTGGGACACCGTTGGACATCGTTGGACACCGTTGGACACCGCTGGACACCGTGGGACAACGTGGGAAAACGTGGGACAACGTGGGACAACGTGGGACAACGTGGGACACCGTTGGACATCGTTGGACACCGTTGGACATCGTTGGACACCGTGGGACACCGTTGGACACCGTTGGACACCGTTGGACATCGGTGGACATCGTGGGACACCGTTGGACACCGTTGGACATCGTTGGACACCGTTGGACACCGTGGGACAACGTGGGACAACGTGGGACAACGTGGGACACCGTTGGACAACGTGGGACACCGTTGGACATCGTTGGACACCGTGGGACAACGTGGGACAACGTGGGACAACGTGGGACACCGTTGGACACCGTTGGACATCGTTGGACATCGTTGGACATCGTGGGACACCGTTGGACATCGTTGGACACCGTTGGACATCGTTGGACACCGTGGGACAACGTGGGACAACGTGGGACAACGTGGGACACCGTTGGACATCGTTGGACACCGTTGGACATCGTTGGACACCGTGGGACACCGTTGGACACCGTTGGACACCGTTGGACATCGGTGGACACCGTTGGACACCGTTGGACATCGTTGGACACCGTTGGACACCGTGGGACAACGTGGGACAACGTGGGACACCGTTGGACACCGTGGGACACCGTTGGACAACGTGGGACAACGTGGGACAACGTGGGACAACGTGGGACACCGTTGGACACCGTGGGACACCGTTGGACAACGTGGGACAACGTGGGACAACGTGGGACAGCGTGGGACAACGTGGGACAACGTGGGACAACGTGGGACAACGTGGGACACCGTTGGACACCGTGGGACACCGTTGGACACCGTTGGACATCGTTGGACACCGTGGGACAACGTGGGACAACGTGGGACAACGTGGGAAACCATGGAACAACGTGGGAGAACGTGGGACAACGTGGGACACCGTTGGACACCGTGGGACACCGTTGGACAACGTGGGACAACGTGGGACAACGTGGGACAACGTGGGACAACGTGGGACAACGTGGGACAACGTGGGACACCGTTGGACACCGTGGGACACCGTTGGACAACGTGGGACAACGTGGGACAACGTGGGACAGCGTGGGACAACGTGGGACACCGTTGGACACCGTGGGACACCGTTGGACACCGTTGGACATCGTTGGACACCGTGGGACAACGTGGGACAACGTGGGACAACGTGGGAAACCATCGAACAACGTGGGACAACGTGGGACAACGTGGGACAACGTGGGACAACGTGGGACAACGTGGGACAACGTGGGACAACGTGGGACAACGTGGGACAACGTGGGACAACGTAGGACAACGTGGGACAACGTGGGACAACGTGGGACAACGTGGGACAACGTGGGACACCGTTGGACACCGTGGGACACCGTTGGACAACGTGGGACAACGTGGGACAACGTGGGACAACGTGGGACAACGTGGGACAACGTGGGACAACGTGGGACAACGTGGGACAACGTGGGACAACGTGGGACAACGTTGGACACCGTGGGACACCGTTGGACAACGTGGGACAACGTGGGACAACGTGGGACAACGTGGGACAACGTGGGACACCGTTGGACACCGTGGGACACCGTTGCACACCGTTGGACATCGTTGGACACCGTGGGACAACGTGGGACAACGTGGGACAACGTGGGAAACCATGGAACAACGTGGGACAACGTGGGACAACGTGGGACAACGTGGGACAACGTGGGACAACGTGGGACAACGTGGGACAACGTGGGACAACGTGGGACAACGTGGGACACCGTTGGACACCGTTAGACATCGTTGGACACCGTGGGACAACGTGGGACAACGTGGGACAACGTGGGAAAACATGGAACAACGTAGGACAACGTGGGACAAGGTGGGAAACCATCGAACAACGTGGGACAACGTGGGACAACGTGGGACACCGTTGGACACCGTTGGACATCGGTGGACATCGTGGGACACCGTTGGACATCGTTGGACACCGTGGGACAACGTGGGAGAACGTGGGACAACGTGGGACACCGTTGGACACCGTGGGACACCGTTGGATAACGTGGGACAACGTGGGACAACGTGGGACAACGTGGGACAACGTGGGACAACGTGGGACAACGTGGGACAACGTGGGACACCGTTGGACACCGTGGGACACCGTTGGACAACGTGGGACAACGTGGGACAACGTGGGACAACGTGGGACAACGTGGGACACCGTTGGACACCGTGGGACACCGTTGGACACCGTTGGACATCGTTGGACACCGTGGGACAACGTGGGACAACGTGGGACAAGGTGGGAAACCATCGAACAACGTGGGACAACGTGGGACAACGTGGGACAACGTGGGACAACGTGGGACAACGTGGGACAACGTGGGACAACGTGGGACAACGTGGGACAACGTAGGACAACGTGGGACAACGTGGGACACCGTTGGACATCGTTGGACAACGTGGGACATCGTGGGACAACGTGGGACAACGTGGGACAACGTGGGACACCGTTGGACACCGTGGGACACCGTTGGACACCGTGGGACACCGTTGGACACCGTTGGACACCGTGGGACACCGTTGGACACCGTTGGACATCGTTGGACACCGTTGGACACCGTTGAACACCGTTGGACACCGTGGGACAACGTGGGACAACGTGGGACAACGTGGGACAACGTGGGACAACGTGGGACAACGTGGGACAACGTGGGACAACGTGGGACAACGTGGGACAACGTGGGACAACGTGGGACAACGTGGGACAACGTGGGACAACGTGGGACAACGTGGGACACCGTTGGGCATCGTTGGACACCGTGGGACAACGTGGGACAACGTGGGACAACGTGGGACACCGTTGGACACCGTTAGACATCGTTGGACACCGTGGGACAACGTGGGACAACGTGGGACAACGTGGGAAACCATGGAACAACGTGGGACAACGTGGGACAACGTGGGACAACGTCGGACAACGTGGGACACCGTTGGACACCGTGGGACACCGTTGGACAACGTGGGACAACGTGGGACAACGTGGGACAACGTGGGACAACGTGGGACACCGTTGGACACCGTGGGACACCGTTGGACACCGTTGGACATCGTTGGACACCGTGGGACAACGTGGGACAACGTGGGACAACGTGGGAAACCATCGAACAACGTGGGACAACGTGGGACAACGTGGGACAACGTGGGACAACGTGGGACACCGTTGGACATCGTTGGACACCGTGGGACAACGTGGGACAACGTGGGACAACGTGGGACAACGTGGGACAACGTAGGACAACGTGGGACAATGTGGGACACCGTTGGACATCGTTGGACAACGTGGGACATCGTGGGACAACGTGGGACAACGTGGGACAACGTGGGACACAGTTGGACACCGTTGGACATCGTTGGACACCGTTGGACTCCGTGGGACAACGTGGGACAACGTGGGACAACGTGGGACAACGTGGGACAACGTGGGACAACGTGGGACAACGTGGGACAACGTGGGACAACGTGGGACACCGTTGGACATCGTTGGACACCGCTGGACACCGTGGGACAACGTGGGAAAACGTGGGACAACGTGGGACAACGTGGGACAACGTGGGACAACGTAGGACAACGTGGGACAACGTGGGACAACGTGGGACAACGTGGGACACCGTTGGACACCGTTGGACATCGTTGGACATCGTTGGACATCGTGGGACACCGTTGGACATCGTTGGACAACGTGGGACAACGTGGGACAACGTGGGACAACGTGGGACAACGTGGGACAACGTGGGACACCGTTAGACACCGTGGGACACCGTTGGACACCGTTGGACATCGTTGGACACAGTGGGACAACGTGGGACAACGTGGGACACCTTTGGACAACGTGGGACACCGTTGGACATCGTTGGACACCGTGGGACAACGTGGGACAACGTGGGACAACGTGGGAAACCGTTGGACACCGTTGGACATCGTTGGACATCGTTGGACATCGTGGGACACCGTTGGACATCGTTGGACATCGTTGGACACCGTGGGACAACGTGGGACAACGTGGGACAACGTGGGACAACGTGGGACAACGTGGGACAACGTGGGACAACGTGGGAAAACGTGGGACAACGTGGGACAACGTGGGACAACGTGGGACAACGTGGGACACCGTGGGACAACGTGGGACAACGTGGGACATCGTGGGACAACGTGGGACAACGTGGGACAACGTGGGACAACGTGGGACAACGTGGGACAACGTGGGACAACGTGGGACACCGTTGGACACCGTGGGACAACGTGGGACAACGTGGGACAACGTGGGACAACGTGGGACAACGTGGGACAACGTGGGACAACGTGGGACAACGTGGGACATCGTGGGACAACGTGGGACAACGTGGGACAACGTGGGACAACGTGGGACATCGTTGGACACCGTTGGACACCGTGGGACAACGTGGGACAACGTGGGACAACGTGGGACAACGCGGGACAACGTGGGACAACGTGGGACACCGTTGGACACCGTGGGACACCGTTGGACACCGTTGGACATCGTTGGACACCGTGGGACAACGTGGGACAACGTGGGACAACGTGGGACAACGTGGGACAACGTGGGACAACGTGGGACAACGTGGGACAACTTGGGACAACGTGGGACAACGTGGGACAACGTGGGACATCGTGGGACAACGTGGGACAACGTGGGACAACGTGGGACAACGTGGGACAACGTGGGACACCGTTGGACAACGTGGGACATCGTTGGACACCGTTGGACACCGTGGGACAACGTGGGACAACGTGGGACAACGTGGGACAACGTGGGACAACGTGGGACAACGTAGGACAACGTGGGACACCGTTGGACATCGTTGGACAACGTGGGACAACGTGGGACAACGTGGGACAACGTGGGACAACGTGGGACAACGTGGGACACCGTTAGACACCGTGGGACACCGTTGGACACCGTTGGACATCGTTGGACACAGTGGGACAACGTGGGACAACGTGGGACAACGTGGGACAACGTGGGACAACGTGGGACAACGTGGGACAACGTGGGACACCGTTAGACACCGTGGGACACCGTTGGACACCGTTGGACATCGTTGGACACAGTGGGACAACGTGGGACAACGTGGGACAACGTGGGACAACGTGGGACAACGTGGGACAACGTGGGACAACGTGGGACAACGTGGGACATCGCTGGACACCGTTGGACATCGTTGGACACCGTGGGACAACGTAGGACAACGTGGGACAACGTGGGACAACGTGGGACAACGTGGGACAACGTGGGACAACGTGGGACAACGTGGGACAACGTGGGACAACGTGGGACAACGTGGGACACCGTTGGACATCGTTGGACAACGTGGGACAACGTGGGACAACGTGGGACAACGTGGGACAACGTGGGACAACGTGGGACACCGTTAGACACCGTGGGACACCGTTGGACACCGTTGGACATCGTTGGACACAGTGGGACAACGTGGGACAACGTGGGACACCTTTGGACAACGTGGGACACCGTTGGACATCGTTGGACACCGTGGGACAACGTGGGACAACGTGGGACAACGTGGGAAACCGTTGGACACCGTTGGACATCGTTGGACATCGTTGGACATCGTGGGACACCGTTGGACATCGTTGGACATCGTTGGACACCGTGGGACAACGTGGGACAACGTGGGACAACGTGGGACAACGTGGGACAACGTGGGACAACGTGGGACAACGTGGGACAACGTGGGACAACGTGGGACAACGTGGGACAACGTGGGACAACGTGGGACAACGTGGGACACCGTTGGACATCGTTGGACAACGTGGGACAACGTGGGACAACGTGGGACAACGTGGGACAACGTGGGACAACGTGGGACACCGTTAGACACCGTGGGACACCGTTGGACACCGTGGGACATCGTTGGACCCAGTGGGACAACGTGGGACAACGTGGGACAACGTGGGACAACGTGGGACAACGTGGGACAACGTGGGACAACGTGGGACAACGTGGGACAACGCTGGACACCGTGGGACATCGTTGGACACCGTGGGACAACGTGGGACAACGTGGGACAACGTGGGACAACGTGGGACAACGTGGGACAACGTGGGGCAACGTGGGACAATGTGGGACATCGTGGGACAACGTGGGACAACGTGGGACAACGTGTGACAACGTGGGACAACGTGGGACACCGTTGGACATCGTTGGACACCGTGGGACAACGTGGGGCAACGTGGGACAACGTGGGACATCGTGGGACAACGTGGGACAACGTGGGACAACGTGGGACAACGTGGGACAACGTGGGACAACGTGGGACATCGTGGGACAACGTGGGACATCGTTGGACATCGTGGGACACCGTTGGACATCGTTGGACATCGTTGGACACCGTGGGACAACGTGGGACAACGTGGGACAACGTGGGACAACGTGGGACAACGTGGGACAACGTGGGACAACGTGGGACAACGTGGGACAACGTGGGACAACGTGGGACAACGTGGGACAACGTGGGACAACGTGGGACACCGTTGGACATCGTTGGACAACGTGGGACAACGTGGGACAACGTGGGACAACGTGGGACAACGTGGGACAACGTGGGACACCGTTAGACACCGTGGGACACCGTTGGACACCGTTGGACATCGTTGGACACAGTGGGACAACGTGGGACAACGTGGGACAACGTGGGACAACGTGGGACAACGTGGGACAACGTGGGACAACGTGGGACAGCGTGGGACATCGCTGGACACCGTTGGACATCGTTGGACACCGTGGGACAACGTGGGACAACGTGGGACAACGTGGGACAACGTGGGACAACGTGGGACAACGTGGGGCAACGTGGGACAATGTGGGACATCGTGGGACAACGTGGGACAACGTGGGACAACGTGTGACAACGTGGGACAACGTGGGACACCGTTGGACACCGTTGGACACCGTGGGACAACGTGGGGCAACGTGGGACAACGTGGGACATCGTGGGACAACGTGGGACAACGTGGGACAACGTGGGACAACGTGGGACATCGTTGGACACCGTTGGACACCGTGGGACAACGTGGGACAACGTGGGACAACGTGGGACAACGTGGGACAACGTGGGACAACGTGGGACAACGTGGGACAACGTGGGACAACGTGGGACACCGTTGGACACCGTGGGACACCGTTGGACACCGTTGGACATCGTTGGACACCGTGGGACAACGTGGGACAACGTGGGACAACGTGGGACAACGTGGGACAACGTGGGACAACGTGGGACAACGTGGGACAACGTGGGACAACTTGGGACAACGTGGGACAACGTGGGACAACGTGGGACATCGTGGGACAACGTGGGACAACGTGGGACAACGTGGGACAACGTGGGACACCGTTGGACAACGTGGGACACCGTTGGACATCGTTGGACACCGTGGGACAACGTGGGACAACGTGGGACAACGTGGGACACCGTTGGACACCGTTGGACATCGTTGGACATCGTTGGACATCGTGGGACACCGTTGGACATCGTTGGACATCGTTGGACATCGTTGGACACCGTGGGACACCGTTGGACACCGTTGGACAACGTGGGACAACGTGGGACAACGTGGGACAACGTGGGACAACGTGGGAAACCAGGGAACAACGTGGGACAACGTGGGACACCGTTGGACATCGTTGGACATCGTTGGACACCGTGGGACAACGTGGGACAACGTGGGAAAACGTGGGACAACGTGGGACACCGTGGGACATCGCTGGACACCGTTGGACATCGTTGGACACCGTGGGACAACGTGGGACAACGTGGGACAACGTGGGACAACGTGGGACAACGTGGGACAACGTGGGACAACGTGGGACAACGTGGGACAACGTGGGACATCGTGGGACAACGTGGGACAACGTGGGACAACGTGGGACAACGTGGGACATCGTTGGACACCGTTGGACACCGTGGGACAACGTGGGACAACGTGGGACAACGTGGGACAACGTGGGACAACGTGGGACAACGTGGGACAACGTGGGACAACGTGGGACAACGTGGGACAACGTGGGACAACGTGGGACAACGTGGGACAACGTGGGACATCGTGGGACAACGTGGGACAACGTGGGACAACGTGGGACAACGTGGGACAACGTGGGACACCGTTGGACATCGTTGGACACCGTGGGACAACGTGGGACAACGTGGGACAACGTGGGACACCGTTGGACATCGTTGGACAACGTGGGACAACGTGGGACAACGTGGGACAACGTGGGACAACGTGGGACAACGTGGGACACCGTTGGACACCGTGGGACACCGTTGGACACCGTTGGACATCGTTGGACACCGTGGGACAACGTGGGACAACGTGGGACAACGTGGGACAACGTGGGACAACGTGGGACAACGTGGGACATCGTGGGACAACGTGGGACAACGTGGGACAACGTGGGACAACGTGGGACAACGTGGGACACCGTTGGACAACGTGGGACACCGTTGGACATCGTTGGACACCGTGGGACAACGTGGGACAACGTGGGACAACGTGGGACACCGTTGGACACCGTTGGACATCGTTGGACATCGTTGGACATCGTGGGACACCGTTGGACATCGCTGGACACCGTTGGACATCGTTGGACACCGTGGGACAACGTGGGACAACGTGGGACAACGTGGGACAACGTGGGACAACGTGGGACAACGTGGGACAACGTGGGACACCGTTGGACATCGTTGGACAACGTGGGACAACGTGGGACACCGTTGGACATCGTTGGACACCGTGGGACAACGTGGGACAACGTGGGACAACGTGGGACACCGTTGGACACCGTTGGACATCGTTGGACACCGTTGGACACCGTGGGACAACGTGGGACAACGTGGGACAACGTGGGACAACGTGGGACAACGTGGGACAACGTGGGACACCGTTGGACACCGTGGGACAACGTGGGACAACGTGGGACAACGTGGGACAACGTGGGACAACGTGGGACAACGTGGGACACCGTTGGACACCGTTGGACACCGTTGGACATCGTTGGACACCGTTGGACACCGTGGGACAACGTGGGACAACGTGGGACAACGTGGGACAACGTGGGACAACGTGGGACAACGTGGGACACCGTTGGACACCGTTGGACACCGTTGGACACCGTTGGACATCGGTGGACATCGTGGGACACCGTTGGACACCGTGGGACAACGTGGGACAACGTGGGACAACGTGGGACACCGTTGGACACCGTTGGACATCGTTGGACAACGTGGGACAACGTGGGACAACGTGGGACAACGTGGGACAACGTGGGACAACGTGGGACAACGTGGGACAACGTGGGACATCGCTGGACACCGTTGGACATCGTTGGACACCGTGGGACAACGTGGGACAACGTGGGACAACGTGGGACAACGTGGGACAACGTGGGACAACGTGGGACAAGGTGGGACACCGTTGGACATCGTTGGACAACGTGGGACAACGTGGGACACCGTTGGACATCGTTGGACACCGTGGGACAACGTGGGACAACGTGGGACAACGTGGGACACCGTTGGACACCGTTGGACATCGTTGGACACCGTTGGACACCGTGGGACAACGTGGGACAACGTGGGACAACGTGGGACAACGTGGGACAACGTGGGACAACGTGGGACACCGTTGGACACCGTTGGACAACGTGGGACAACGTGGGACACCGTTGGACATCGTTGGACACCGTGGGACAACGTGGGACAACGTGGGACAACGTGGGACACCGTTGGACACCGTTGGACATCGTTGGACACCGTTGGACACCGTGGGACAACGTGGGCCAACGTGGGACAACGTGGGACAACGTGGGACAACGTGGGACAACGTGGGACACCGTTGGACACCGTTGGACACCGTTGGACACCGTTGGACATCGGTGGACATCGTGGGACACCGTTGGACACCGTGGGACAACGTGGGACAACGTGGGACAACGTGGGACACCGTTGGACACCGTTGGACATCGTTGGACATCGTTGGACATCGTGGGACACCGTTGGACATCGTTGGACATCGTTGGACACCGTGGGACAACGTGGGACAACGTGGGACAACGTGGGACAACGTGGGACATCGCTGGACACCGTTGGACATCGTTGGACACCGTGGGACAACGTGGGACAACGTGGGACAACGTGGGACAACGTGGGACAACGTGGGGCAACGTGGGACAACGTGGGACATCGTGGGACAACGTGGGACAACGTGGGACAACGTGGGACAACGTGGGACAACGTGGGACACCGTTGGACATCGTTGGACACCGTGGGACAACGTGGGGCAACGTGGGACAACGTGGGACATCGTGGGACAACGTGGGACAACGTGGGACAACGTGGGACAACGTGGGACAACGTGGGACAACGTGGGACAACGTGGGACACCGTTGGACATCGTTGGACACCGTGGGACAACGTGGGACAACGTGGGACAACGTGGGACAACGTGGGACAACGTGGGACACCGTGGGACAACGTGGGACAACGTGGGACAACGTGGGACACCGTTGGACACCGTTGGACATCGTTGGACATCGTTGGACATCGTGGGACACCGTTGGACATCGTTGGACATCGTTGGACACCGTGGGACAACGTGGGACAACGTGGGACAACGTGGGACAACGTGGGACAACGAGGGACAACGTGGGACAACGTGGGACAACGTGGGACAACGTGGGACAACGTGGGACAACGTGGGACAACGTGGGACAACGTGGGACACCGTTGGACATCGTTGGACAACGTGGGACAACGTGGGACAACGTGGGACAACGTGGGACAACGTGGGACAACGTGGGACAACGTGGGACACCGTTGGACACCGTTGGACATCGTTGGACATCGTTGGACATCGTGGGACACCGTTGGACATCGTTGGACATCGTTGGACACCGTGGGACAACGTGGGACAACGTGGGACAACGTGGGACAACGTGGGACAACGTGGGACAACGTGGGACAACGTGGGACAACGTGGGACAACGTGGGACAACGTGGGACAACGTGGGACAACGTGGGACAACGTGGGACATCGTGGGACAACGTGGGACAACGTGGGACAACGTGGGACAACGAGGGACAACGTGGGACACCGTTGGACATCGTTGGACACCGTGGGACAACGTGGGACAACGTGGGACAACGTGGGACACCGTTGGACATCGTTGGACAACGTGGGACAACGTGGGACAACGTGGGACAACGTGGGACAACGTGGGACAACGTGGGACACCGTTGGACACCGTGGGACACCGTTGGACACCGTTGGACATCGTTGGACACCGTGGGACAACGTGGGACAACGTGGGACAACGTGGGACAACGTGGGACAACGTGGGACAACGTGGGACAACGTGGGACAACGTGGGACATCGTGGGACAACGTGGGACAACGTGGGACAACGTGGGACAACGTGGGACAACGTGGGACACCGTTGGACAACGTGGGACACCGTTGGACATCGTTGGACACCGTGGGACAACGTGGGACAACGTGGGACAACGTGGGACACCGTTGGACACCGTTGGACATCGTTGGACATCGTTGGACATCGTGGGACACCGTTGGACATCGCTGGACACCGTTGGACATCGTTGGACACCGTGGGACAACGTGGGACAACGTGGGACAACGTGGGACAACGTGGGACAACGTGGGACAACGTGGGACAACGTGGGACACCGTTGGACACCGTTGGACACCGTTGGACACCGTTGGACATCGGTGGACATCGTGGGACACCGTTGGACACCGTGGGACAACGTGGGACAACGTGGGACAACGTGGGACACCGTTGGACACCGTTGGACATCGTTGGACAACGTGGGACAACGTGGGACAACGTGGGACAACGTGGGACAACGTGGGACATCGCTGGACACCGTTGGACATCGTTGGACACCGTGGGACAACGTGGGACAACGTGGGACAACGTGGGACAACGTGGGACAACGTGGGACAACGTGGGACAAGGTGGGACACCGTTGGACATCGTTGGACAACGTGGGACAACGTGGGACACCGTTGGACATCGTTGGACACCGTGGGACAACGTGGGACAACGTGGGACAACGTGGGACACCGTTGGACACCGTTGGACATCGTTGGACACCGTTGGACACCGTGGGACAACGTGGGACAACGTGGGACAACGTGGGACAACGTGGGACAACGTGGGACAACGAGGGACACCGTTGGACATCGTTGGACAACGTGGGACAACGTGGGACACCGTTGGACATCGTTGGACACCGTGGGACAACGTGGGACAACGTGGGACAACGTGGGACACCGTTGGACACCGTTGGACATCGTTGGACACCGTTGGACACCGTGGGACAACGTGGGACAACGTGGGACAACGTGGGACAACGTGGGACAACGTGGGACAACGTGGGACACCGTTGGACACCGTTGGACACCGTTGGACACCGTTGGACATCGGTGGACATCGTGGGACACCGTTGGACACCGTGGGACAACGTGGGACAACGTGGGACAACGTGGGACACCGTTGGACACCGTTGGACATCGTTGGACATCGTTGGACATCGTGGGACACCGTTGGACATCGTTGGACATCGTTGGACACCGTGGGACAACGTGGGACAACGTGGGACAACGTGGGACAACGTGGGACATCGCTGGACACCGTTGGACATCGTTGGACACCGTGGGACAACGTGGGACAACGTGGGACAACGTGGGACAACTTGGGACAACGTGGGACAACGTGGGGCAACGTGGGACAACGTGGGACATCGTGGGACAACGTGGGACAACGTGGGACAACGTGGGACAACGTGGGACAACGTGGGACACCGTTGGACATCGTTGGACACCGTGGGACAACGTGGGGCAACGTGGGACAACGTGGGACAACGTGGGACAACGTTGGACAACGTGGGACAACGTGGGACAACGTGGGACAACGTGGGACAACGTGGGACAACGTGGGACACCGTTGGACATCGTTGGACACCGTGGGACAACGTGGGACAACGTGGGACAACGTGGGACAACGTGGGACAACGTGGGACACCGTGGGACAACGTGGGACAACGTGGGACAACGTGGGACACCGTTGGACACCGTTGGACATCGTTGGACATCGTTGGACATCGTGGGACACCGTTGGACATCGTTGGACATCGTTGGACACCGTGGGACAACGTGGGACAACGTGGGACAACGTGGGACAACGTGGGACAACGAGGGACAACGTGGGACAACGTGGGACAACGTGGGACAACGTGGGACAACGTGGGACAACGTGGGACAACGTGGGACAACGTGGGACACCGTTGGACATCGTTGGACAACGTGGGACAACGTGGGACAACGTGGGACAACGTGGGACAACGTGGGACAACGTGGGACACCGTTGGACACCGTGGGACACCGTTGGACACCGTTGGACATCGTTGGACACCGTGGGACAACGTGGGACAACGTGGGACAACGTGGGACAACGTGGGACAACGTGGGACAACGTGGGACAACGTGGGACACCGTGGGACACCGTGGGACACCGTTGGACACCGTTGGACATCGTTGGACACCGTGGGACAACGTGGGACAACGTGGGACAACGTGGGACAACGTGGGGCAACGTGGGACAACGTGGGACATCGTGGGACAACGTGGGACAACGTGGGACAACGTGGGACAACGTGGGACAACGTGGGACACCGTTGGACATCGTTGGACACCGTGGGACAACGTGGGGCAACGTGGGACAACGTGGGACACCGTTGGACATCGTTGGACACCGTGGGACAACGTGGGGCAACGTGGGACAACGTGGGACATCGTTGGACACCGTGGGACAACGTGGGACAACGTGGGACAACGTGGGACACCGTTGGACACCGTTGGACATCGTTGGACACCGTTGGACACCGTGGGACAACGTGGGACAACGTGGGACAACGTGGGACAACGTGGGACAACGTGGGACAACGTGGGACACCGTTGGACACCGTTGGACACCGTTGGACACCGTTGGACATCGGTGGACATCGTGGGACACCGTTGGACACCGTGGGACAACGTGGGACAACGTGGGACAACGTGGGACACCGTTGGACACCGTTGGACATCGTTGGACAACGTGGGACAACGTGGGACAACGTGGGACAACGTGGGACAACGTGGGACATCGCTGGACACCGTTGGACATCGTTGGACACCGTGGGACAACGTGGGACAACGTGGGACAACGTGGGACAACGTGGGACAACGTGGGACAACGTGGGACAAGGTGGGACACCGTTGGACATCGTTGGACAACGTGGGACAACGTGGGACACCGTTGGACATCGTTGGACACCGTGGGACAACGTGGGACAACGTGGGACAACGTGGGACACCGTTGGACACCGTTGGACATCGTTGGACACCGTTGGACACCGTGGGACAACGTGGGACAACGTGGGACAACGTGGGACAACGTGGGACAACGTGGGACAACGAGGGACACCGTTGGACATCGTTGGACAACGTGGGACAACGTGGGACACCGTTGGACATCGTTGGACACCGTGGGACAACGTGGGACAACGTGGGACACCGTTGGACACCGTTGGACATCGTTGGACACCGTTGGACACCGTGGGACAACGTGGGACAACGTGGGACAACGTGGGACAACGTGGGACACCGTTGGACACCGTTGGACACCGTTGGACACCGTTGGACATCGGTGGACATCGTGGGACACCGTTGGACACCGTGGGACAACGTGGGACAACGTGGGACAACGTGGGACACCGTTGGACACCGTTGGACATCGTTGGACATCGTTGGACATCGTGGGACACCGTTGGACATCGTTGGACATCGTTGGACACCGTGGGACAACGTGGGACAACGTGGGACAACGTGGGACAACGTGGGACATCGCTGGACACCGTTGGACATCGTTGGACACCGTGGGACAACGTGGGACAACGTGGGACAACGTGGGACAACTTGGGACAACGTGGGACAACGTGGGGCAACGTGGGACAACGTGGGACATCGTGGGACAACGTGGGACAACGTGGGACAACGTGGGACAACGTGGGACAACGTGGGACACCGTTGGACATCGTTGGACACCGTGGGACAACGTGGGGCAACGTGGGACAACGTGGGACATCGTGGGACAACGTTGGACAACGTGGGACAACGTGGGACAACGTGGGACAACGTGGGACAACGTGGGACAACGTGGGACACCGTTGGACATCGTTGGACACCGTGGGACAACGTGGGACAACGTGGGACAACGTGGGACAACGTGGGACAACGTGGGACACCGTGGGACAACGTGGGACAACGTGGGACAACGTGGGACACCGTTGGACACCGTTGGACATCGTTGGACATCGTTGGACATCGTGGGACACCGTTGGACATCGTTGGACATCGTTGGACACCGTGGGACAACGTGGGACAACGTGGGACAACGTGGGACAACGTGGGACAACGAGGGACAACGTGGGACAACGTGGGACAACGTGGGACAACGTGGGACAACGTGGGACAACGTGGGACAACGTGGGACAACGTGGGACACCGTTGGACATCGTTGGACAACGTGGGACAACGTGGGACAACGTGGGACAACGTGGGACAACGTGGGACAACGTGGGACACCGTTGGACACCGTGGGACACCGTTGGACACCGTTGGACATCGTTGGACACCGTGGGACAACGTGGGACAACGTGGGACAACGTGGGACAACGTGGGACAACGTGGGACAACGTGGGACAACGTGGGACACCGTTGGACACCGTGGGACACCGTGGGACACCGTTGGACATCGTTGGACACCGTGGGACAACGTGGGACAACGTGGGACAACGTGGGACAACGTGGGGCAACGTGGGACAACGTGGGACATCGTGGGACAACGTGGGACAACGTGGGACAACGTGGGACAACGTGGGACAACGTGGGACACCGTTGGACATCGTTGGACACCGTGGGACAACGTGGGGCAACGTGGGACAACGTGGGACATCGTGGGACAACGTGGGACAACGTGGGACAACGTGGGACAACGTGGGACAACGTGGGACAACGTGGGACAACGTGGGACAACGTGGGACAACGTGGGACACCGTTGGACATCGTTGGACACCGTGGGACAACGTGGGACAACGTGGGACAACGTGGGACAACGTGGGACAACGTGGGACAACGTGGGACAACGTGGGACAACGTGGGACAACGTGGGACATCGTGGGACAACGTGGGACAACGTGGGACAACGTGGGACAACGTGGGACATCGTTGGACACCGTTGGACACCGTGGGACAACGTGGGACAACGTGGGACACCGTTGGACACCGTTGGACATCGTTGGACATCGTTGGACATCGTGGGACACCGTTGGACATCGTTGGACATCGTTGGACATCGTTGGACAACGTGGGACAACGTGGGACAACGTGGGACAACGTGGGACAACGTGGGACAAAGTGGGACAACGTGGGACAACGTGGGACAACGTGGGACAACGTGGGACATCGTGGGACAACGTGGGACAACGTGGGACAACGTGGGACAACGTGGGACATCGTTGGACACCGTTGGACACCGTGGGACAACGTGGGACAACGTGGGACAACGTGGGACAACGTGGGACAACGTGGGACAACGTGGGACAACGTGGGACACCGTTGGACATCGTTGGACACCGTGGGACAACGTGGGACAACGTGGGACAACGTGGGACAACGTGGGACAACGTGGGACAACGAGGGACACCGTTGGACATCGTTGGACAACGTGGGACAACGTGGGACACCGTTGGACATCGTTGGACACCGTGGGACAACGTGGGACAACGTGGGACAACGTGGGACACCGTTGGACACCGTTGGACATCGTTGGACACCGTTGGACACCGTGGGACAACGTGGGACAACGTGGGACAACGTGGGACAACGTGGGACAACGTGGGACAACGTGGGACACCGTTGGACACCGTTGGACACCGTTGGACAACGTTGGACATCGGTGGACATCGTGGGACACCGTTGGACACCGTGGGACAACGTGGGACAACGTGGGACAACGTGGGACACCGTTGGACACCGTTGGACATCGTTGGACATCGTTGGACATCGTGGGACACCGTTGGACATCGTTGGACATCGTTGGACACCGTGGGACAACGTGGGACAACGTGGGACAACGTGGGACAACGTGGGACATCGCTGGACACCGTTGGACATCGTTGGACACCGTGGGACAACGTGGGACAACGTGGGACAACGTGGGACAACTTGGGACAACGTGGGACAACGTGGGGCAACGTGGGACAACGTGGGACATCGTGGGACAACGTGGGACAACGTGGGACAACGTGGGACAACGTGGGACAACGTGGGACACCGTTGGACATCGTTGGACACCGTGGGACAACGTGGGACAACGTGGGACAACGTGGGACATCGTGGGACAACGTTGGACAACGTGGGACAACGTGGGACAACGTGGGACAACGTGGGACAACGTGGGACAACGTGGGACACCGTTGGACATCGTTGGACACCGTGGGACAACGTGGGACAACGTGGGACAACGTGGGACAACGTGGGACAACGTGGGACACCGTGGGACAACGTGGGACAACGTGGGACAACGTGGGACACCGTTGGACACCGTTGGACATCGTTGGACATCGTTGGACATCGTGGGACACCGTTGGACATCGTTGGACATCGTTGGACACCGTGGGACAACGTGGGACAACGTGGGACAACGTGGGACAACGTGGGACAACGTGGGACAACGTGGGACAACGTGGGACAACGTGGGACAACGTGGGACAACGTGGGACAACGTGGGACAACGTGGGACAACGTGGGACACCGTTGGACATCGTTGGACAACGTGGGACAACGTGGGACAACGTGGGACAACGTGGGACAACGTGGGACAACGTGGGACACCGTTGGACACCGTGGGACACCGTTGGACACCGTTGGACATCGTTGGACACCGTGGGACAACGTGGGACAACGTGGGACAACGTGGGACAACGTGGGACAACGTGGGACAACGTGGGACAACGTGGGACACCGTTGGACACCGTGGGACACCGTTGGACACCGTTGGACATCGTTGGACACCGTGGGACAACGTGGGACAACGTGGGACAACGTGGGACAACGTGGGGCAACGTGGGACAACGTGGGACATCGTGGGACAACGTGGGACAACGTGGGACAACGTGGGACAACGTGGGACAACGTGGGACACCGTTGGACATCGTTGGACACCGTGGGACAACGTGGGGCAACGTGGGACAACGTGGGACATCGTGGGACAACGTGGGACAACGTGGGACAACGTGGGACAACGTGGGACAACGTGGGACAACGTGGGACAACGTGGGACAACGTGGGACAACGTGGGACACCGTTGGACATCGTTGGACACCGTGGGACAACGTGGGACAACGTGGGACAACGTGGGACAACGTGGGACAACGTGGGACAACGTGGGACAACGTGGGACAACGTGGGACAACGTGGGACATCGTGGGACAACGTGGGACAACGTGGGACAACGTGGGACAACGTGGGACATCGTTGGACACCGTTGGACACCGTGGGACAACGTGGGACAACGTGGGACACCGTTGGACACCGTTGGACATCGTTGGACATCGTTGGACATCGTGGGACACCGTTGGACATCGTTGGACATCGTTGGACATCGTTGGACAACGTGGGACAACGTGGGACAACGTGGGACAACGTGGGACAACGTGGGACAAAGTGGGACAACGTGGGACAACGTGGGACAACGTGGGACAACGTGGGACATCGTGGGACAACGTGGGACAACGTGGGACAACGTGGGACAACGTGGGACATCGTTGGACACCGTTGGACACCGTGGGACAACGTGGGACAACGTGGGACAACGTGGGACAACGTGGGACAACGTGGGACAACGTGGGACAACGCGGGACAACGTGGGACAACGTGGGACACCGTTGGACACCGTGGGACACCGTTGGTCACCGTTGGACATCGTTGGACACCGTGGGACAACGTGGGACAACGTGGGACAACGTGGGACAACGTGGGACAACGTGGGACAACGTGGGACAACGTGGGACAACGTGGGACAACTTGGGACAACGTGGGACAACGTGGGACAACGTGGGACATCGTGGGACAACGTGGGACAACGTGGGACAACGTGGGACAACGTGGGACACCGTTGGACAACGTGGGACACCGTTGGACATCGTTGGACACCGTGGGACAACGTGGGACAACGTGGGACAACGTGGGACACCGTTGGACACCGTTGGACATCGTTGGACATCGTTGGACATCGTGGGACACCGTTGGACATCGTTGGACATCGTTGGACATCGTTGGACAACGTGGGACAACGTGGGACAACGTGGGACAACGTGGGACAAAGTGGGACATCGTGGGACAACGTGGGACAACGTGGGACAACGTGGGACAACGTGGGACATCGTTGGACACCGTTGGACACCGTGGGACAACGTGGGACAACGTGGGACAACGTGGGACAACGTGGGACAACGTGGGACAACGTGGGACAACGCGGGACAACGTGGGACAACGTGGGACACCGTTGGACACCGTGGGACACCGTTGGACACCGTTGGACATCGTTGGACACCGTGGGACAACGTGGGACAACGTGGGACAACGTGGGACAACGTGGGACAACGTGGGACAACGTGGGACAACGTGGGACAACTTGGGACAACGTGGGACAACGTGGGACAACGTGGGACATCGTGGGACAACGTGGGACAACGTGGGACAACGTGGGACAACGTGGGACACCGTTGGACAACGTGGGACACCGTTGGACATCGTTGGACACCGTGGGACAACGCGGGACAACGTGGGACAACGTGGGACACCGTTGGACACCGTTGGACATCGTTGGACATCGTTGGACATCGTGGGACACCATTGGACATCGTTGGACATCGTTGGACACCGTGGGACAACGTGGGACAACGTGGGACAACGTGGGACAACGTGGGACAACGTGGGACAACGTGGGACAACGTGGGACAACGTGGGACAACGTGGGACACCGTTGGACATCGTTGGACAACGTGGGACAACGTGGGACACCGTTGGACATCGTTGGACACCGTGGGACAACGTGGGACAACGTGGGACAACGTGGGACACCGTTGGACACCGTTGGACATCGTTGGACACCGTTGGACACCGTGGGACAACGTGGGACAACGTGGGACAACGTGGGACAACGTGGGACAACGTGGGACAACGTGGGACACCGTTGGACACCGTTGGACACCGTTGGACACCGTTGGACATCGGTGGACATCGTGGGACACCGTTGGACACCGTGGGACAACGTGGGACAACGTGGGACAACGTGGGACACCGTTGGACACCGTTGGACATCGTTGGACAACGTGGGACAACGTGGGACAACGTGGGACAACGTGGGACAACGTGGGACAACGTGGGACAACGTGGGACAACGTGGGACAACGTGGGACATCGCTGGACACCGTTGGACATCGTTGGACACCGTGGGACAACGTGGGACAACGTGGGACAACGTGGGACAACGTGGGACAACGTGGGACAACGTGGGACAAGGTGGGACACCGTTGGACATCGTTGGACAACGTGGGACAACGTGGGACACCGTTGGACATCGTTGGACACCGTGGGACAACGTGGGACAACGTGGGACAACGTGGGACACCGTTGGACACCGTTGGACATCGTTGGACACCGTTGGACACCGTGGGACAACGTGGGACAACGTGGGACAACGTGGGACAACGTGGGACAACGTGGGACACCGTTGGACATCGTTGGACAACGTGGGACAACGTGGGACACCGTTGGACATCGTTGGACACCGTGGGACAACGTGGGACAACGTGGGACAACGTGGGACACCGTTGGACACCGTTGGACATCGTTGGACACCGTTGGACACCGTGGGACAACGTGGGACAACGTGGGACAACGTGGGACAACGTGGGACAACGTGGGACAACGTGGGACACCGTTGGACACCGTTGGACACCGTTGGACACCGTTGGACATCGGTGGACATCGTGGGACACCGTTGGACACCGTGGGACAACGTGAGACAACGTGGGACAACGTGGGACACCGTTGGACACCGTTGGACATCGTTGGACATCGTTGGACATCGTGGGACACCGTTGGACATCGTTGGACATCGTTGGACACAGTGGGACAACGTGGGACAACGTGGGACAACGTGGGACAACGTGGGACATCGCTGGACACCGTTGGACATCGTTGGACACCGTGGGACAACGTGGGACAACGTGGGACAACGTGGGACAACGTGGGACAACGTGGGGCAACGTGGGACAACGTGGGACATCGTGGGACAACGTGGGACAACGTGGGACAACGTGGGACAACGTGGGACAACGTGGGACAACGTGGGACAACGTGGGACACCGTTGGACATCGTTGGACACCGTGGGACAACGTGGGACAACGTGGGACAACGTGGGACAACGTGGGACAACGTGGGACACCGTGGGACAACGTGGGACAACGTGGGACAACGTGGGACACCGTTGGACACCGTTGGACATCGTTGGACATCGTTGGACATCGTGGGACACCGTTGGACATCGTTGGACATCGTTGGACACCGTGGGACAACGTGGGACAACGTGGGACAACGTGGGACAACGTGGGACAACGAGGGACAACGTGGGACAACGTGGGACAACGTGGGACAACGTGGGACAACGTGGGACAACGCGGGACAGCGCTGGACACCGTTGGACATCGTTGGACACCGTGGGACAACGTGGGACAACGTGGGACAACGTGGGACAACGTGGGACAACGTGGGACAACGTGGGGCAACGTGGGACAACGTGGGACATCGTGGGACAACGTGGGACAACGTGGGACAACGTGGGACAACGTGGGACAACGTGGGACACCGTTGGACATCGTTGGACACCGTGGGACAACGTGGGGCAACGTGGGACAACGTGGGACATCGTGGGACAACGTGGGACAACGTGGGACAACGTGGGACAACGTGGGACAACGTGGGACAACGTGGGACACCGTTGGTCACCGTTGGACATCGTTGGACACCGTGGGACAACGTGGGACAACGTGGGACAACGTGGGACAACGTGGGACAACGTGGGACAACGTGGGACAACGTGGGACAACGTGGGACAACTTGGGACAACGTGGGACAACGTGGGACAACGTGGGACATCGTGGGACAACGTGGGACAACGTGGGACAACGTGGGACAACGTGGGACACCGTTGGACAACGTGGGACACCGTTGGACATCGTTGGACACCGTGGGACAACGTGGGACAACGTGGGACAACGTGGGACACCGTTGGACACCGTTGGACATCGTTGGACATCGTTGGACATCGTGGGACACCGTTGGACATCGTTGGACATCGTTGGACATCGTTGGACAACGTGGGACAACGTGGGACAACGTGGGACAACGTGGGACAACGTGGGACAAAGTGGGACATCGTGGGACAACGTGGGACAACGTGGGACAACGTGGGACAACGTGGGACATCGTTGGACACCGTTGGACACCGTGGGACAACGTGGGACAACGTGGGACAACGTGGGACAACGTGGGACAACGTGGGACAACGTGGGACAACGTGGGACAACGCGGGACAACGTGGGACAACGTGGGACACCGTTGGACACCGTGGGACACCGTTGGACACCGTTGGACATCGTTGGACACCGTGGGACAACGTGGGACAACGTGGGACAACGTGGGACAACGTGGGACAACGTGGGACAACGTGGGACAACGTGGGACAACTTGGGACAACGTGGGACAACGTGGGACAACGTGGGACATCGTGGGACAACGTGGGACAACATGGGACAACGTGGGACAACGTGGGACACCGTTGGACAACGTGGGACACCGTTGGACATCGTTGGACACCGTGGGACAACGCGGGACAACGTGGGACAACGTGGGACACCGTTGGACACCGTTGGACATCGTTGGACATCGTTGGACATCGTGGGACACCGTTGGACATCGTTGGACATCGTTGGACACCGTGGGACAACGTGGGACAACGTGGGACAACGTGGGACAACGTGGGACAACGTGGGACAACGTGGGACAACGTGGGACAACGTGGGACAACGTGGGACAACGTGGGACAACGTGGGACAACGTGGGACACCGTTGGACATCGTTGGACAACGTGGGACAACGTGGGACAACGTGGGACAACGTGGGACAACGTGGGACAACGTGGGACACCGTTGGACACCGTGGGACACCGTTGGACACCGTTGGACATCGTTGGACACCGTGAGACAACGTGGGACAACGTGGGACAACGTGGGACAACGTGGGACAACGTGGGACAACGTGGGACAACGTGGGACAACGTGGGACAACGTGGGACAACGTGGGACACCGTTGGACACCGTGGGACACCGTTGGACACCGTTGGACATCGTTGGACACCGTGGGACAACGTGGGACAACGTGGGACAACGTGGGACAACGTGGGGCAACGTGGGACAACGTGGGACATCGTGGGACAACGTGGGACAACGTGGGACAACGTGGGACAACGTGGGACAACGTGGGACACCGTTGGACATCGTTGGACACCGTGGGACAACGTGGGGCAACGTGGGACAACGTGGGACATCGTGGGACAACGTGGGACAACGTGGGACAACGTGGGACAACGTGGGACAACGTGGGACAACGTGGGACAACGTGGGACAACGTGGGACAACGTGGGACACCGTTGGACATCGTTGGACACCGTGGGACAACGTGGGACAACGTGGGACAACGTGGGACAACGTGGGACAACGTGGGACAACGTGGGACAACGTGGGACAACGTGGGACAACGTGGGACATCGTGGGACAACGTGGGACAACGTGGGACAACGTGGGACAACGTGGGACATCGTTGGACACCGTTGGACACCGTGGGACAACGTGGGACAACGTGGGACACCGTTGGACACCGTTGGACATCGTTGGACATCGTTGGACATCGTGGGACACCGTTGGACATCGTTGGACATCGTTGGACATCGTTGGACAACGTGGGACAACGTGGGACAACGTGGGACAACGTGGGACAAAGTGGGACAACGTGGGACAACGTGGGACAACGTGGGACAACGTGGGACATCGTGGGACAACGTGGGACAACGTGGGACAACGTGGGACAACGTGGGACATCGTTGGACACCGTTGGACACCGTGGGACAACGTGGGACAACGTGGGACAACGTGGGACAACGTGGGACAACGTGGGACAACGTGGGACAACGCGGGACAACGTGGGACAACGTGGGACACCGTTGGACACCGTGGGACACCGTTGGTCACCGTTGGACATCGTTGGACACCGTGGGACAACGTGGGACAACGTGGGACAAC
Organism: Bombus terrestris; assembly: GCF_910591885.1. Classification (NCBI taxonomy): domain Eukaryota; kingdom Metazoa; phylum Arthropoda; class Insecta; order Hymenoptera; family Apidae; genus Bombus; species Bombus terrestris. Next base: position 232,571 of record NW_025963579.1, on the reverse strand, counting down.
GTGGGACAACGTGGGACAACGTGGGACAACGTGGGACAACGTGGGACAACGTGGGACAACTTGGGACAACGTGGGACAACGTGGGACAACGTGGGACATCGTGGGACAACGTGGGACAACGTGGGACAACGTGGGACAACGTGGGACACCGTTGGACAACGTGGGACACCGTTGGACATCGTTGGACACCGTGGGACAACGTGGGACAACGTGGGACAACGTGGGACACCGTTGGACACCGTTGGACATCGTTGGACATCGTTGGACATCGTGGGTCACCGTTGGACATCGTTGGACATCGTTGGACATCGTTGGACAACGTGGGACAACGTGGGACAACGTGGGACAACGTGGGACAACGTGGGACAACGTGGGACAACGTGGGACAACGTGGGACAACGTGGGACACCGTTGGACATCGTTGGACACCGTGGGACAACGTGGGACAACGTGGGACAACGTGGGACAACGTGGGACAACGTGGGACAACGTGGGACAACGTGGGACAACGTGGGACAACGTGGGACATCGTGGGACAACGTGGGACAACGTGGGACAACGTGGGGCAACGTGGGACATCGTTGGACACCGTTGGACACCGTGGGACAACGTGGGACAACGTGGGACACCGTTGGACACCGTTGGACATCGTTGGACATCGTTGGACATCGTGGGACACCGTTGGACATCGTTGGACATCGTTGGACATCGTTGGACAACGTGGGACAACGTGGGACAACGTGGGACAACGTGGGACAAAGTGGGACAACGTGGGACAACGTGGGACAACGTGGGACAACGTGGGACATCGTGGGACAACGTGGGACAACGTGGGACAACGTGGGACAACGTGGGACATCGTTGGACACCGTTGGACACCGTGGGACAACGTGGGACAACGTGGGACAACGTGGGACAACGTGGGACAACGTGGGACAACGTGGGACAACGCGGGACAACGTGGGACAACGTGGGACACCGTTGGACACCGTGGGACACCGTTGGTCACCGTTGGACATCGTTGGACACCGTGGGACAACGTGGGACAACGTGGGACAACGTGGGACAACGTGGGACAACGTGGGACAACGTGGGACAACGTGGGACAACGTGGGACAACTTGGGACAACGTGGGACAACGTGGGACAACGTGGGACATCGTGGGACAACGTGGGACAACGTGGGACAACGTGGGACAACGTGGGACACCGTTGGACAACGTGGGACACCGTTGGACATCGTTGGACACCGTGGGACAACGTGGGACAACGTGGGACAACGTGGGACACCGTTGGACACCGTTGGACATCGTTGGACATCGTTGGACATCGTGGGACACCGTTGGACATCGTTGGACATCGTTGGACATCGTTGGACAACGTGGGACAACGTGGGACAACGTGGGACAACGTGGGACAACGTGGGACAAAGTGGGACATCGTGGGACAACGTGGGACAACGTGGGACAACGTGGGACAACGTGGGACATCGTTGGACACCGTTGGACACCGTGGGACAACGTGGGACAACGTGGGACAACGTGGGACAACGTGGGACAACGTGGGACAACGTGGGACAACGCGGGACAACGTGGGACAACGTGGGACACCGTTGGACACCGTGGGACACCGTTGGACACCGTTGGACATCGTTGGACACCGTGGGACAACGTGGGACAACGTGGGACAACGTGGGACAACGTGGGACAACGTGGGACAACGTGGGACAACGTGGGACAACTTGGGACAACGTGGGACAACGTGGGACAACGTGGGACATCGTGGGACAACGTGGGACAACGTGGGACAACGTGGGACAACGTGGGACACCGTTGGACAACGTGGGACACCGTTGGACATCGTTGGACACCGTGGGACAACGCGGGACAACGTGGGACAACGTGGGACACCGTTGGACACCGTTGGACATCGTTGGACATCGTTGGACATCGTGGGACACCATTGGACATCGTTGGACATCGTTGGACACCGTGGGACAACGTGGGACAACGTGGGACAACGTGGGACAACGTGGGACAACGTGGGACAACGTGGGACAACGTGGGACAACGTGGGACAACGTGGGACACCGTTGGACATCGTTGGACAACGTGGGACAACGTGGGACACCGTTGGACATCGTTGGACACCGTGGGACAACGTGGGACAACGTGGGACAACGTGGGACACCGTTGGACACCGTTGGACATCGTTGGACACCGTTGGACACCGTGGGACAACGTGGGACAACGTGGGACAACGTGGGACAACGTGGGACAACGTGGGACAACGTGGGACACCGTTGGACACCGTTGGACACCGTTGGACACCGTTGGACATCGGTGGACATCGTGGGACACCGTTGGACACCGTGGGACAACGTGGGACAACGTGGGACAACGTGGGACACCGTTGGACACCGTTGGACATCGTTGGACAACGTGGGACAACGTGGGACAACGTGGGACAACGTGGGACAACGTGGGACAACGTGGGACAACGTGGGACAACGTGGGACAACGTGGGACATCGCTGGACACCGTTGGACATCGTTGGACACCGAGGGACAACGTGGGACAACGTGGGACAACGTGGGACAACGTGGGACAACGTGGGACAACGTGGGACAAGGTGGGACACCGTTGGACATCGTTGGACAACGTGGGACAACGTGGGACACCGTTGGACATCGTTGGACACCGTGGGACAACGTGGGACAACGTGGGACAACGTGGGACACCGTTGGACACCGTTGGACATCGTTGGACACCGTTGGACACCGTGGGACAACGTGGGACAACGTGGGACAACGTGGGACAACGTGGGACAACGTGGGACACCGTTGGACATCGTTGGACAACGTGGGACAACGTGGGACACCGTTGGACATCGTTGGACACCGTGGGACAACGTGGGACAACGTGGGACAACGTGGGACACCGTTGGACACCGTTGGACATCGTTGGACACCGTTGGACACCGTGGGACAACGTGGGACAACGTGGGACAACGTGGGACAACGTGGGACAACGTGGGACAACGTGGGACACCGTTGGACACCGTTGGACACCGTTGGACACCGTTGGACAACGGTGGACATCGTGGGACACCGTTGGACACCGTGGGACAACGTGAGACAACGTGGGACAACGTGGGACACCGTTGGACACCGTTGGACATCGTTGGACACCGTGGGACAACGTGGGACAACGTGGGACAACGTGGGACAACGTGGGACAACGTGGGACAACGTGGGGCAACGTGGGACAACGTGGGACATCGTGGGACAACGTGGGACAACGTGGGACAACGTGGGACAACGTGGGACAACGTGGGACACCGTTGGACATCGTTGGACACCGTGGGACAACGTGGGGCAACGTGGGACAACGTGGGACATCGTGGGACAACGTGGGACAACGTGGGACAACGTGGGACATCGCTGGACACCGTTGGACATCGTTGGACACCGTGGGACAACGTGGGACAACGTGGGACAACGTGGGACAACGTGGGACAACGTGGGACAACGTGGGGCAACGTGGGACAACGTGGGACATCGTGGGACAACGTGGGACAACGTGGGACAACGTGGGACAACGTGGGACAACGTGGGACACCGTTGGACATCGTTGGACACCGTGGGACAACGTGGGGCAACGTGGGACAACGTGGGACATCGTGGGACAACGTGGGACAACGTGGGACAACGTGGGACAACGTGGGACAACGTGGGACAACGTGGGACAACGTGGGACACCGTTGGACATCGTTGGACACCGTGGGACAACGTGGGACAACGTGGGACAACGTGGGACAACGTGGGACAACGTGGGACACCGTGGGACAACGTGGGACAACGTTGGACAACGTGGGACACCGTTGGACACCGTTGGACATCGTTGGACATCGTTGGACATCGTGGGACACCGTTGGACATCGTTGGACATCGTTGGACACCGTGGGACAACGTGGGACAACGTGGGACAACGTGGGACAACGTGGGACAACGAGGGACAACGTGGGACAACGTGGGACAACGTGGGACAACGTGGGACAACGTGGGACAACGTGGGACAACGTGGGACAACGTGGGACACCGTTGGACATCGTTGGACAACGTGGGACAACGTGGGACAACGTGGGACAACGTGGGACAACGTGGGACAACGTGGGACACCGTTGGACACCGTGGGACACCGTTGGACACCGTTGGACATCGTTGGACACCGTGGGACAACGTGGGACAACGTGGGACAACGTGGGACAACGTGGGACAACGTGGGACAACGTGGGACAACGTGGGACACCGTTGGACACCGTGGGACACCGTTGGACACCGTTGGACATCGTTGGACACCGTGGGACAACGTGGGACAACGTGGGACAACGTGGGACAACGTGGGACAACGTGGGACATCGCTGGACACCGTTGGACATCGTTGGACACCGTGGGACAACGTGGGACAACGTGGGACAACGTGGGACAACGTGGGACAACGTGGGACAACGTGGGGCAACGTGGGACAACGTGGGACATCGTGGGACAACGTGGGACAACGTGGGACAACGTGGGACAACGTGGGACAACGTGGGACACCGTTGGACATCGTTGGACACCGTGGGACAACGTGGGGCAACGTGGGACAACGTGGGACATCGTGGGACAACGTGGGACAACGTGGGACAACGTGGGACAACGTGGGACAACGTGGGACAACGTGGGACAACGTGGGACAACGTGGGACAACGTGGGACAACGTGGGACAACGTGGGACATCGTGGGACAACGTGGGACAACGTGGGACACCGTTGGACACCGTGGGACAACGTGGGACACCGTGGGACATCGTTGGACACCGTGGGACAACGTGGGGCAACGTGGGACAACGTGGGACATCGTGGGACAACGTGGGACAACGTGGGACAACGTGGGACAACGTGGGACAACGTGGGACAACGTGGGACACCGTTGGTCACCGTTGGACATCGTTGGACACCGTGGGACAACGTGGGACAACGTGGGACAACGTGGGACAACGTGGGACAACGTGGGACAACGTGGGACAACGTGGGACAACGTGGGACAACTTGGGACAACGTGGGACAACGTGGGACAACGTGGGACATCGTGGGACAACGTGGGACAACGTGGGACAACGTGGGACAACGTGGGACACCGTTGGACAACGTGGGACACCGTTGGACATCGTTGGACACCGTGGGACAACGTGGGACAACGTGGGACAACGTGGGACACCGTTGGACACCGTTGGACATCGTTGGACATCGTTGGACATCGTGGGACACCGTTGGACATCGTTGGACATCGTTGGACATCGTTGGACAACGTGGGACAACGTGGGACAACGTGGGACAACGTGGGACAACGTGGGACAAAGTGGGACATCGTGGGACAACGTGGGACAACGTGGGACAACGTGGGACAACGTGGGACATCGTTGGACACCGTTGGACACCGTGGGACAACGTGGGACAACGTGGGACAACGTGGGACAACGTGGGACAACGTGGGACAACGTGGGACAACGTGGGACAACGCGGGACAACGTGGGACAACGTGGGACACCGTTGGACACCGTGGGACACCGTTGGACACCGTTGGACATCGTTGGACACCGTGGGACAACGTGGGACAACGTGGGACAACGTGGGACAACGTGGGACAACGTGGGACAACGTGGGACAACGTGGGACAACTTGGAACAACGTGGGACAACGTGGGACAACGTGGGACATCGTGGGACAACGTGGGACAACATGGGACAACGTGGGACAACGTGGGACACCGTTGGACAACGTGGGACACCGTTGGACATCGTTGGACACCGTGGGACAACGCGGGACAACGTGGGACAACGTGGGACACCGTTGGACACCGTTGGACATCGTTGGACATCGTTGGACATCGTGGGACACCGTTGGACATCGTTGGACATCGTTGGACACCGTGGGACAACGTGGGACAACGTGGGACAACGTGGGACAACGTGGGACAACGTGGGACAACGTGGGACAACGTGGGACAACGTGGGACAACGTGGGACAACGTGGGACAACGTGGGACAACGTGGGACACCGTTGGACATCGTTGGACAACGTGGGACAACGTGGGACAACGTGGGACAACGTGGGACAACGTGGGACAACGTGGGACACCGTTGGACACCGTGGGACACCGTTGGACACCGTTGGACATCGTTGGACACCGTGAGACAACGTGGGACAACGTGGGACAACGTGGGACAACGTGGGACAACGTGGGACAACGTGGGACAACGTGGGACAACGTGGGACATCGTGGGACAACGTGGGACAACGTGGGACAACGTGGGACAACGTGGGACAACGTGGGACACCGTTGGACAACGTGGGACACCGTTGGACATCGTTGGACACCGTGGGACAACGTGGGACAACGTGGGACAACGTGGGACACCGTTGGACACCGTTGGACATCGTTGGACATCGTTGGACATCGTGGGACACCGTTGGACATCGCTGGACACCGTTGGACATCGTTGGACACCGTGGGACAACGTGGGACAACGTGGGACAACGTGGGACAACGTGGGACAACGTGGGACAACGTGGGGCAACGTGGGACAACGTGGGACATCGTGGGACAACGTGGGACAACGAGGGACAACGTGGGACAACGTGGGACAACGTGGGACACCGTTGGACATCGTTGGACACCGTGGGACAACGTGGGACAACGTGGGACAACGTGGGACACCGTTGGACACCGTTGGACACCGTTGGACACCGTGGGACAACGTGGGACAACGTGGGACAACGTGGGACAACGTGGGACAACGTGGGACAACGTGGGACAACGTGGGACAACGTGGGACAACGTGGGACAACGTGGGACACCGTTGGACATCGTTGGACACCGTGGGACAACGTGGGACAACGTGGGACAACGTGGGACATCGTTGGACACCGTTGGACACCGTTGGACATCGTTGGACACCGTGGGACAACGTGGGACAACGTGGGACAACGTGGGACAACGTCGGACAACGTGGGACAACGTGGGACAATGTGGGACAACGTGGGACAACGTGGGACAACGTGGGACAACGTGGGACAACGTGGGACAACGTGGGACAACGTGGGACATCGTGGGACAACGTGGGACAACGTGGGACAACGTGGGACAACGTGGGACAACGTGGGACAACGTGGGACAACGTGGGACACCGTTGGACATCGTTGGACAACGTGGGACAACGTGGGACAACGTGGGACAACGTGGGACAACGTGGGACAACGTGGGACAACGTTGGACACCGTGGGACACCGTTGGACACCGTTGGACAACGTGGGACAACGTGGGACAACGTGGGACAACGTGGGACAACGTGGGAAACCATGGAACAACGTGGGACAACGTGGGACACCGTTGGACATCGTTGGACATCGTTGGACACCGTGGGACAACGTGGGACAACGTGGGAAAACGTGGGACAACGTGGGACACCGTTGGACATCGCTGGACACCGTTGGACATCGTTGGACACCGTGGGACAACGTGGGACAACGTGGGACAACGTGGGACAACGTGGGACAACGTGGGACAACGTGGGACAACGTGGGACAACGTGGGACAACGTGGGACATCGTGGGACAACGTGGGACACCGTTGGACATCGTTGGACAACGTGGGACAACGTGGGACACCGTTGGACATCGTTGGACACCGTGGGACAACGTGGGACACCGTTGGACACCGTTGGACATCGTTGGACATCGTTGGACATCGTGGGACACCGTTGGACATCGTTGGACATCGTTGGACATCGTTGGACAACGTGGGACAACGTGGGAAAACGTGGGACAACGTGGGACAACGTGGGACAAAGTGGGACATCGTGGGACAACGTGGGACAACGTGGGACAACGTGGGACAACGTGGGACATCGTTGGACACCGTTGGACACCGTGGGACAACGTGGGACAACGTGGGACAACGTGGGACAACGTGGGACAACGTGGGACAACGTGGGACAACGCGGGACAACGTGGGACAACGTGGGACACCGTTGGACACCGTGGGACACCGTTGGACACCGTGGGACAACGTGGGACAACGTGGGACAACGTGGGACAACGTGGGACAACGTGGGACACCGTTGGTCACCGTTGGACATCGTTGGACACCGTGGGACAACGTGGGACAACGTGGGACAACGTGGGACAACGTGGGACAACGTGGGACAACGTGGGACAACGTGGGACAACGTGGGACAACTTGGGACAACGTGGGACAACGTGGGACAACGTGGGACATCGTGGGACAACGTGGGACAACGTGGGACAACGTGGGACAACGTGGGACACCGTTGGACAACGTGGGACACCGTTGGACATCGTTGGACACCGTGGGACAACGTGGGACAACGTGGGACAACGTGGGACACCGTTGGACACCGTTGGACATCGTTGGACATCGTTGGACATCGTGGGACACCGTTGGACATCGTTGGACATCGTTGGACATCGTTGGACAACGTGGGACAACGTGGGACAACGTGGGACAACGTGGGACAACGTGGGACAAAGTGGGACATCGTGGGACAACGTGGGACAACGTGGGACAACGTGGGACAACGTGGGACATCGTTGGACACCGTTGGACACCGTGGGACAACGTGGGACAACGTGGGACAACGTGGGACAACGTGGGACAACGTGGGACAACGTGGGACAACGTGGGACAACGCGGGACAACGTGGGACAACGTGGGACACCGTTGGACACCGTGGGACACCGTTGGACACCGTTGGACATCGTTGGACACCGTGGGACAACGTGGGACAACGTGGGACAACGTGGGACAACGTGGGACAACGTGGGACAACGTGGGACAACGTGGGACAACTTGGGACAACGTGGGACAACGTGGGACAACGTGGGACATCGTGGGACAACGTGGGACAACATGGGACAACGTGGGACAACGTGGGACACCGTTGGACAACGTGGGACACCGTTGGACATCGTTGGACACCGTGGGACAACGCGGGACAACGTGGGACAACGTGGGACACCGTTGGACACCGTTGGACATCGTTGGACATCGTTGGACATCGTGGGACACCGTTGGACATCGTTGGACATCGTTGGACACCGTGGGACAACGTGGGACAACGTGGGACAACGTGGGACAACGTGGGACAACGTGGGACAACGTGGGACAACGTGGGACAACGTGGGACAACGTGGGACAACGTGGGACAACGTGGGACAACGTGGGACACCGTTGGACATCGTTGGACAACGTGGGACAACGTGGGACAACGTGGGACAACGTGGGACAACGTGGGACAACGTGGGACAACGTGGGACACCGTTGGACACCGTGGGACACCGTTGGACACCGTTGGACATCGTTGGACACCGTGAGACAACGTGGGACAACGTGGGACAACGTGGGACAACGTGGGACAACGTGGGACAACGTGGGACAACGTGGGACAACGTGGGACATCGTGGGACAACGTGGGACAACGTGGGACAACGTGGGACAACGTGGGACAACGTGGGACACCGTTGGACAACGTGGGACACCGTTGGACATCGTTGGACACCGTGGGACAACGTGGGACAACGTGGGACAACGTGGGACACCGTTGGACACCGTTGGACACCGTTGGACATCGTTGGACATCGTTGGACATCGTGGGACACCGTTGGACATCGCTGGACACCGTTGGACATCGTTGGACACCGTGGGACAACGTGGGACAACGTGGGACAACGTGGGACACCGTTGGACACCGTTGGACATCGTTGGACATCGTTGGACATCGTGGGACACCGTTGGACATCGTTGGACATCGTTGGACACCGTGGGACAACGTGGGACAACGTGGGACAACGTGGGACAACGTGGGACAACGTGGGACAACGTGGGACAACGTGGGACAACGTGGGACAACGTGGGACAACGTGGGACAACGTGGGACAACGTGGGACAACGTGGGACACCGTTGGACATCGTTGGACAACGTGGGACAACGTGGGACAACGTGGGACAACGTGGGACAACGTGGGACAACGTGGGACACCGTTGGACACCGTGGGACACCGTTATACACCGTTGGACATCGTTGGACACCGTGGGACAACGTGGGACAACGTGGGACAACGTGGGACAACGTGGGACAACGTGGGACAACGTGGGACAACGTGGGACAACGTGGGACATCGCTGGACACCGTTGGACATCGTTGGACACCGTGGGACAACGTGGGACAACGTGGGACAACGTGGGACAAAGTGGGACAACGTGGGACAACGTGGGGCAACGTGGGACAACGTGGGACATCGTGGGACAACGTGGGACAACGTGGGACAACGTGGGACAACGTGGGACAACGTGGGACACCGTTGGACATCGTTGGACAACGTGGGACACCGTTGGACATCGTTGGACACCGTGGGACAACGTGGGACAACGTGGGACAACGTGGGACAACGTGGGACAACGTGGGACACCGTGGGACAACGTGGGACACCGTTGGACATCGTTGGACACCGTGGGACAACGTGGGACAACGTGGGACAACTTGGGACAACGTGGGACACCGTTGGACACCGTTGGACACCGTTGGACACCGTTGGACATCGTTGGACACCGTGGGACAACGTGGGACAACGTGGGACAACGTGGGAAACCATGGAACAACGTGGGACAACGTGGGACACCGTTGGACATCGTTGGACAACGTGGGACAACGTGGGACAACGTGGGACAACGTGGGACAACGTGGGACAACGTGGGACAACGTGGGACAACGTGGGACATCGTGGGACAACGTGGGACAACGTGGGACAACGTGGGACAACGTGGGACATCGTTGGACACCGTTGGACACCGTGGGACAACGTGGGACAACGTGGGACAACGTGGGACAACGCGGGACAACGTGGGACAACGTGGGACACCGTTGGACACCGTGGGACACCGTTGGACACCGTTGGACATCGTTGGACACCGTGGGACAACGTGGGACAACGTGGGACAACGTGGGACAACGTGGGACAACGTGGGACAACGTGGGACAACGTGGGACAACTTGGGACAACGTGGGACAACTTGGGACAACGTGGGACATCGTGGGACAACGTGGGACAACGTGGGACAACGTGGGACAACGTGGGACACCGTTGGACAACGTGGGACACCGTTGGACACCGTTGGACACCGTGGGACAACGTGGGACAACGTGGGACACCGTGGGACAACGTGGGACAACGTGGGACAACGTGGGACAACGCGGGACAACGTGGTACAACGTGGGACACCGTTGGACACCGTGGGACACCGTTGGACACCGTTGGACATCGTTGGACACCGTGGGACAACGTGGGACAACGTGGGACAACGTGGGACAACGTGGGACAACGTGGGACACCGTTGGACACCGTGGGACATCGTTGGACATCGTTGGACATCGTGGGACACCGTTGGACATCGTTGGACATCGTTGGACAACGTGGGACAACGTGGGACAACGTGGGACAACGTGGGACAACGTGGGACAACGTGGGACAACGTGGGACATCGTGGGACAACGTGGGACACCGTTGGACATCGTTGGACACCGTGGGACAACGTGGGACACCGTTGGACATCGTTGGACACCGTGGGACAACGTGGGACAACGTGGGACAACGCGGGACACCGTTGGACACCGTTGGACATCGTTGGACACCGTTGGACACCGTGGGACAACGTGGGACAACGTGGGACAACGTGGGACAACGTGGGACAACGTGGGACAACGTGGGACACCGTTGGACATCGTTGGACAACGTGGGACAACGTGGGACACCGTTGGACATCGTTGGACACCGTGGGACAACGTGGGACAACGTGGGACAACGTGGGACACCGTTGGACACCGTTGGACATCGTTGGACACCGTTGGACACCGTGGGACAACGTGGGACAACGTGGGACAACGTGGGACAACGTGGGACAACGTGGGACAACGTGGGACACCGTTGGACACCGTTGGACACCGTTGGACACCGTTGGACATCGGTGGACATCGTGGGACACCGTTGGACACCGTGGGACAACGTGGGACAACGTGGGACAACGTGGGACACCGTTGGACACCGTTGGACATCGTTGGACATCGTTGGACATCGTGGGACACCGTTGGACAACGTGGGACAACGTGGGACAACGTGGGACACCGTTGGACACCGTTGGACATCGTTGGACACCGTTGGACACCGTGGGACAACGTGGGACAACGTGGGACAACGTGGGACAACGTGGGACAACGTGGGACAACGTGGGACACCGTTGGACACCGTTGGACACCGTTGGACACCGTTGGACATCGGTGGACATCGTGGGACACCGTTGGACACCGTGGGACAACGTGAGACAACGTGGGACAACGTGGGACACCGTTGGACACCGTTGGACATCGTTGGACATCGTTGGACATCGTGGGACACCGTTGGACATCGTTGGACATCGTTGGACACCGTGGGACAACGTGGGACAACGTGGGACAACGTGGGACAACGTGGGACATCGCTGGACACCGTTGGACATCGTTGGACACCGTGGGACAACGTGGGACAACGTGGGACAACGTGGGACAACGTGGGACAACGTGGGACAACGTGGGGCAACGTGGGACAACGTGGGACATCGTGGGACAACGTGGGACAACGTGGGACAACGTGGGACAACGTGGGACAACGTGGGACAACGTGGGACAACGTGGGACACCGTTGGACATCGTTGGACACCGTGGGACAACGTGGGACAACGTGGGACAACGTGGGACAACGTGGGACAACGTGGGACACCGTGGGACAACGTGGGACAACGTGGGACAACGTGGGACACCGTTGGACACCGTTGGACATCGTTGGACATCGTTGGACATCGTGGGACACCGTTGGACATCGTTGGACATCGTTGGACACCGTGGGACAACGTGGGACAACGTGGGACAACGTGGGACAACGTGGGACAACGAGGGACAACGTGGGACAACGTGGGACAACGTGGGACAACGTGGGACAACGTGGGACAACGTGGGACATCGCTGGACACCGTTGGACATCGTTGGACACCGTGGGACAACGTGGGACAACGTGGGACAACGTGGGACAACGTGGGACAACGTGGGACAACGTGGGGCAACGTGGGACAACGTGGGACATCGTGGGACAACGTGGGACAACGTGGGACAACGTGGGACAACGTGGGACAACGTGGGACACCGTTGGACATCGTTGGACAACGTGGGACAACGTGGGGCAACGTGGGACAACGTGGGACATCGTGGGACAACGTGGGACAACGTGGGACAACGTGGGACAACGTGGGACAACGTGGGACAACGTGGGACACCGTTGGTCACCGTTGGACATCGTTGGACACCGTGGGACAACGTGGGACAACGTGGGACAACGTGGGACAACGTGGGACAACGTGGGACAACGTGGGACAACGTGGGACAACGTGGGACAACTTGGGACAACGTGGGACAACGTGGGACAACGTGGGACATCGTGGGACAACGTGGGACAACGTGGGACAACGTGGGACAACGTGGGACACCGTTGGACAACGTGGGACACCGTTGGACATCGTTGGACACCGTGGGACAACGTGGGACAACGTGGGACAACGTGGGACACCGTTGGACACCGTTGGACATCGTTGGACATCGTTGGACATCGTGGGACACCGTTGGACATCGTTGGACATCGTTGGACATCGTTGGACAACGTGGGACAACGTGGGACAACGTGGGACAACGTGGGACAACGTGGGACAAAGTGGGACATCGTGGGACAACGTGGGACAACGTGGGACAACGTGGGACAACGTGGGACATCGTTGGACACCGTTGGACACCGTGGGACAACGTGGGACAACGTGGGACAACGTGGGACAACGTGGGACAACGTGGGACAACGTGGGACAACGTGGGACAACGCGGGACAACGTGGGACAACGTGGGACACCGTTGGACACCGTGGGACACCGTTGGACACCGTTGGACATCGTTGGACACCGTGGGACAACGTGGGACAACGTGGGACAACGTGGGACAACGTGGGACAACGTGGGACAACGTGGGACAACGTGGGACAACTTGGGACAACGTGGGACAACGTGGGACAACGTGGGACATCGTGGGACAACGTGGGACAACATGGGACAACGTGGGACAACGTGGGACACCGTTGGACAACGTGGGACACCGTTGGACATCGTTGGACACCGTGGGACAACGCGGGACAACGTGGGACAACGTGGGACACCGTTGGACACCGTTGGACATCGTTGGACATCGTTGGACATCGTGGGACACCGTTGGACATCGTTGGACATCGTTGGACACCGTGGGACAACGTGGGACAACGTGGGACAACGTGGGACAACGTGGGACAACGTGGGACAACGTGGGACAACGTGGGACAACGTGGGACAACGTGGGACAACGTGGGACAACGTGGGACAACGTGGGACACCGTTGGACATCGTTGGACAACGTGGGACAACGTGGGACAACGTGGGACAACGTGGGACAACGTGGGACAACGTGGGACACCGTTGGACACCGTGGGACACCGTTGGACACCGTTGGACATCGTTGGACACCGTGAGACAACGTGGGACAACGTGGGACAACGTGGGACAACGTGGGACAACGTGGGACAACGTGGGACAACGTGGGACAACGTGGGACAACGTGGGACAACGTGGGACACCGTTGGACACCGTGGGACACCGTTGGACACCGTTGGACATCGTTGGACACCGTGGGACAACGTGGGACAACGTGGGACAACGTGGGACAACGTGGGGCACCGTGGGACAACGTGGGACATCGTGGGACAACGTGGGACAACGTGGGACAACGTGGGACAACGTGGGACAACGTGGGACACCGTTGGACATCGTTGGACACCGTGGGACAACGTGGGGCAACGTGGGACAACGTGGGACATCGTGGGACAACGTGGGACAACGTGGGACAACGTGGGACAACGTGGGACAACGTGGGACAACGTGGGACAACGTGGGACAACGTGGGACAACGTGGGACACCGTTGGACATCGTTGGACACCGTGGGACAACGTGGGACAACGTGGGACAACGTGGGACAACGTGGGACAACGTGGGACAACGTGGGACAACGTGGGACAACGTGGGACAACGTGGGACATCGTGGGACAACGTGGGACAACGTGGGACAACGTGGGACAACGTGGGACATCGTTGGACACCGTTGGACACCGTGGGACAACGTGGGACAACGTGGGACACCGTTGGACACCGTTGGACATCGTTGGACATCGTTGGACATCGTGGGACACCGTTGGACATCGTTGGACAACGTTGGACATCGTTGGACCACGTGGGACAACGTGGGACAACGTGGGACAACGTGGGACAAAGTGGGACAACGTGGGACAACGTGGGACAACGTGGGACAACGTGGGACATCGTGGGACAACGTGGGACAACGTGGGACAACGTGGGACAACGTGGGACATCGTTGGACACCGTTGGACACCGTGGGACAACGTGGGACAACGTGGGACAACGTGGGACAACGTGGGACAACGTGGGACAACGTGGGACAACGCGGGACAACGTGGGACAACGTGGGACACCGTTGGACACCGTGGGACACCGTTGGTCACCGTTGGACATCGTTGGACACCGTGGGACAACGTGGGACAACGTGGGACAACGTGGGACAACGTGGGACAACGTGGGACAACGTGGGACAACGTGGGACAACGTGGGACAACTTGGGACAACGTGGGACAACGTGGGACAACGTGGGACATCGTGGGACAACGTGGGACAACGTGGGACAACGTGGGACAACGTGGGACACCGTTGGACAACGTGGGACACCGTTGGACATCGTTGGACACCGTGGGACAACGTGGGACAACGTGGGACAACGTGGGACACCGTTGGACACCGTTGGACATCGTTGGACATCGTTGGACATCGTGGGACACCGTTGGACATCGTTGGACATCGTTGGACATCGTTGGACAACGTGGGACAACGTGGGACAACGTGGGACAACGTGGGACAACGTGGGACAACGTGGGACAACGTGGGACAACGTGGGACAACGTGGGACACCGTTGGACATCGTTGGACACCGTGGGACAACGTGGGACAACGTGGGACAACGTGGGACAACGTGGGACAACGTGGGACAACGTGGGACAACGTGGGACAACGTGGGACAACGTGGGACATCGTGGGACAACGTGGGACAACGTGGGACAACGTGGGACAACGTGGGACATCGTTGGACACCGTTGGACACCGTGGGACAACGTGGGACAACGTGGGACACCGTTGGACACCGTTGGACATCGTTGGACATCGTTGGACATCGTGGGACACCGTTGGACACCGTTGGACATCGTTGGACAACGTTGGACAACGTGGGACAACGTGGGACAACGTGGGACAACGTGGGACAAAGTGGGACAACGTGGGACAACGTGGGACAACGTGGGACAACGTGGGACATCGTGGGACAACGTGGGACAACGTGGGACAACGTGGGACAACGTGGGACATCGTTGGACACCGTTGGACACCGTGGGACAACGTGGGACAACGTGGGACAACGTGGGACAACGTGGGACAACGTGGGACAACGTGGGACAACGCGGGACAACGTGGGACAACGTGGGACACCGTTGGACACCGTGGGACACCGTTGGTCACCGTTGGACATCGTTGGACACCGTGGGACAACGTGGGACAACGTGGGACACCGTGGGACAACGTGGGACAACGTGGGACAACGTGGGACAACGTGGGACAACGTGGGACAACGTGGGACAACGTGGGACAACGTGGGACAACGTGGGACATCGTGGGACAACGTGGGACAACGTGGGACAACGTGGGACAACGTGGGACACCGTTGGACAACGTGGGACACCGTTGGACATCGTTGGACACCGTGGGACAACGTGGGACAACGTGGGACAACGTGGGACACCGTTGGACACCGTTGGACATCGTTGGACATCGTTGGACATCGTGGGACACCGTTGGACATCGTTGGACATCGTTGGACATCGTTGGACAACGTGGGACAACGTGGGACAACGTGGGACAACGTGGGACAACGTGGGACAAAGTGGGACATCGTGGGACAACGTGGGACAACGTGGGACAACGTGGGACAACGTGGGACATCGTTGGACACCGTTGGACACCGTGGGACAACGTGGGACAACGTGGGACAACGTGGGACAACGTGGGACAACGTGGGACAACGTGGGACAACGCGGGACAACGTGGGACAACGTGGGACACCGTTGGACACCGTGGGACACCGTTGGACACCGTTGGACATCGTTGGACACCGTGGGACAACGTGGGACAACGTGGGACAACGTGGGACAACGTGGGACAACGTGGGACAACGTGGGACAACGTGGGACAACTTGGGACAACGTGGGACAACGTGGGACAACGTGGGACATCGTGGGACAACGTGGGACAACGTGGGACAACGTGGGACAACGTGGGACACCGTTGGACAACGTGGGACACCGTTGGACATCGTTGGACACCGTGGGACAACGCGGGACAACGTGGGACAACGTGGGACACCGTTGGACACCGTTGGACATCGTTGGACATCGTTGGACATCGTGGGACACCATTGGACATCGTTGGACATCGTTGGACACCGTGGGACAACGTGGGACAACGTGGGACAACGTGGGACAACGTGGGACAACGTGGGACAACGTGGGACAACGTGGGACAACGTGGGACAACGTGGGACACCGTTGGACATCGTTGGACAACGTGGGACAACGTGGGACACCGTTGGACATCGTTGGACACCGTGGGACAACGTGGGACAACGTGGGACAACGTGGGACACCGTTGGACACCGTTGGACATCGTTGGACACCGTTGGACACCGTGGGACAACGTGGGACAACGTGGGACAACGTGGGACAACGTGGGACAACGTGGGACAACGTGGGACACCGTTGGACACCGTTGGACACCGTTGGACACCGTTGGACACCGTTGGACATCGGTGGACATCGTGGGACACCGTTGGACACCGTGGGACAACGTGGGACAACGTGGGACAACGTGGGACACCGTTGGACACCGTTGGACATCGTTGGACAACGTGGGACAACGTGGGACAACGTGGGACAACGTGGGACAACGTGGGACAACGTGGGACAACGTGGGACAACGTGGGACAACGTGGGACATCGCTGGACACCGTTGGACATCGTTGGACACCGTGGGACAACGTGGGACAACGTGGGACAACGTGGGACAACGTGGGACAACGTGGGACAACGTGGGACAAGGTGGGACACCGTTGGACATCGTGGGACATCGTGGGACACCGTGGGACACCGTTGGACATCGTTGGACACCGTGGGACAACGTGGGACAACGTGGGACAACGTGGGACACCGTTGGACACCGTTGGACATCGTTGGACACCGTTGGACACCGTGGGACAACGTGGGACAACGTGGGACAACGTGGGACAACGTGGGACAACGTGGGACACCGTTGGACATCGTTGGACAACGTGGGACAACGTGGGACACCGTTGGACATCGTTGGACACCGTGGGACAACGTGGGACAACGTGGGACAACGTGGGACACCGTTGGACACCGTTGGACAACGTTGGACACCGTTGGACACCGTGGGACAACGTGGGACAACGTGGGACAACGTGGGACAACGTGGGACAACGTGGGACAACGTGGGACACCGTTGGACACCGTTGGACACCGTTGGACACCGTTGGACATCGGTGGACATCGTGGGACACCGTTGGACACCGTGGGACAACGTGAGACAACGTGGGACAACGTGGGACACCGTTGGACACCGTTGGACATCGTTGGACATCGTTGGACATCGTGGGACACCGTTGGACATCGTTGGACATCGTTGGACACCGTGGGACAACGTGGGACAACGTGGGACAACGTGGGACAACGTGGGACATCGCTGGACACCGTTGGACATCGTTGGACACCGTGGGACAACGTGGGACAACGTGGGACAACGTGGGACAACGTGGGACAACGTGGGACAACGTGGGGCAACGTGGGACAACGTGGGACATCGTGGGACAACGTGGGACAACGTGGGACAACGTGGGACAACGTGGGACAACGTGGGACACCGTTGGACATCGTTGGACACCGTGGGACAACGTGGGGCAACGTGGGACAACGTGGGACATCGTGGGACAACGTGGGACAACGTGGGACAACGTGGGACAACGTGGGACAACGTGGGACAACGTGGGACAACGTGGGACACCGTTGGACATCGTTGGACACCGTGGGACAACGTGGGACAACGTGGGACAACGTGGGACAACGTGGGACAACGTGGGACACCGTGGGACAACGTGGGACAACGTGGGACAACGTGGGACACCGTTGGACACCGTTGGACATCGTTGGACATCGTTGGACATCGTGGGACACCGTTGGACATCGTTGGACATCGTTGGACACCGTGGGACAACGTGGGACAACGTGGGACAACGTGGGACAACGTGGGACAACGAGGGACAACGTGGGACAACGTGGGACAACGTGGGACAACGTGGGACAACGTGGGACAACGTGGGACAACGTGGGACAACGTGGGACACCGTTGGACATCGTTGGACAACGTGGGACAACGTGGGACAACGTGGGACAACGTGGGACAACGTGGGACAACGTGGGACACCGTTGGACACCGTGGGACACCGTTGGACACCGTTGGACATCGTTGGACACCGTGGGACAACGTGGGACAACGTGGGACAACGTGGGACAACGTGGGACAACGTGGGACAACGTGGGACAACGTGGGACACCGTTGGACACCGTGGGACACCGTTGGACACCGTTGGACATCGTTGGACACCGTGGGACAACGTGGGACAACGTGGGACAACGTGGGACAACGTGGGACAACGTGGGACAACGTGGGACATCGCTGGACACCGTTGGACATCGTTGGACACCGTGGGACAACGTGGGACAACGTGGGACAACGTGGGACAACGTGGGACAACGTGGGACAACGTGGGGCAACGTGGGACAACGTGGGACATCGTGGGACAACGTGGGACAACGTGGGACAACGTGGGACAACGTGGGACAACGTGGGACACCGTTGGACATCGTTGGACACCGTGGGACAACGTGGGGCAACGTGGGACAACGTGGGACATCGTGGGACAACGTGGGACAACGTGGGACAACTTGGAACAACGTGGGACAACGTGGGACAACGTGGGACATCGTGGGACAACGTGGGACAACATGGGACAACGTGGGACAACGTGGGACACCGTTGGACAACGTGGGACACCGTTGGACAACGTGGGACAACGTGGGACATCGTGGGACAACGTGGGACAACGTGGGACGACGTGGGACAACGTGGGACAACGTGGGACAACGTGGGACAACGTGGGACACCGTTGGTCACCGTTGGACATCGTTGGACACCGTGGGACAACGTGGGACAACGTGGGACAACGTGGGACAACGTGGGACACCGTTGGACACCGTGGGACAACGTGGGACACCGTTGGACATCGTTGGACACCGTGGGACAACGTGGGGCAACGTGGGACAACGTGGGACATCGTGGGACAACGTGGGACAACGTGGGACAACGTGGGACAACGTGGGACAACGTGGGACAACGTGGGACACCGTTGGTCACCGTTGGACATCGTTGGACACCGTGGGACAACGTGGGACAACGTGGGACAACGTGGGACAACGTGGGACAACGTGGGACAACGTGGGACAACGTGGGACAACGTGGGACAACTTGGGACAACGTGGGACAACGTGGGACAACGTGGGACATCGTGGGACAACGTGGGACAACGTGGGACAACGTGGGACAACGTGGGACACCGTTGGACAACGTGGGACACCGTTGGACATCGTTGGACACCGTGGGACAACGTGGGACAACGTGGGACAACGTGGGACACCGTTGGACACCGTTGGACATCGTTGGACATCGTTGGACATCGTGGGACACCGTTGGACATCGTTGGACATCGTTGGACATCGTTGGACAACGTGGGACAACGTGGGACAACGTGGGACAACGTGGGACAACGTGGGACAAAGTGGGACATCGTGGGACAACGTGGGACAACGTGGGACAACGTGGGACAACGTGGGACATCGTTGGACACCGTTGGACACCGTGGGACAACGTGGGACAACGTGGGACAACGTGGGACAACGTGGGACAACGTGGGACAACGTGGGACAACGTGGGACAACGCGGGACAACGTGGGACAACGTGGGACACCGTTGGACACCGTGGGACACCGTTGGACACCGTTGGACATCGTTGGACACCGTGGGACAACGTGGGACAACGTGGGACAACGTGGGACAACGTGGGACAACGTGGGACAACGTGGGACAACGTGGGACAACTTGGAACAACGTGGGACAACGTGGGACAACGTGGGACAACGTGGGACAACGTGGGACAACGTGGGACAACGTGGGACAACGTGGGACACCGTTGGACAACGTGGGACACCGTTGGACATCGTTGGACACCGTGGGACAACGCGGGACAACGTGGGACAACGTGGGACACCGTTGGACACCGTTGGACATCGTTGGACATCGTTGGACATCGTGGGACACCGTTGGACATCGTTGGACATCGTTGGACACCGTGGGACAACGTGGGACAACGTGGGACAACGTGGGACAACGTGGGACAACGTGGGACAACGTGGGACAACGTGGGACAACGTGGGACAACGTGGGACAACGTGGGACAACGTGGGACAACGTGGGACACCGTTGGACATCGTTGGACAACGTGGGACAACGTGGGACAACGTGGGACAACGTGGGACAACGTGGGACAACGTGGGACACCGTTGGACACCGTGGGACACCGTTGGACACCGTTGGACATCGTTGGACACCGTGAGACAACGTGGGACAACGTGGGACAACGTGGGACAACGTGGGACAACGTGGGACAACGTGGGACAACGTGGGACAACGTGGGACATCGTGGGACAACGTGGGACAACGTGGGACAACGTGGGACAACGTGGGACAACGTGGGACACCGTTGGACAACGTGGGACACCGTTGGACATCGTTGGACACCGTGGGACAACGTGGGACAACGTGGGACAACGTGGGACACCGTTGGACACCGTTGGACATCGTTGGACATCGTTGGACATCGTGGGACACCGTTGGACATCGCTGGACACCGTTGGACATCGTTGGACACCGTGGGACAACGTGGGACAACGTGGGACAACGTGGGACAACGTGGGACAACGTGGGACAACGTGGGGCAACGTGGGACAACGTGGGACATCGTGGGACAACGTGGGACAACGAGGGACAACGTGGGACAACGTGGGACAACGTGGGACACCGTTGGACATCGTTGGACACCGTGGGACAACGTGGGACAACGTGGGACAACGTGGGACACCGTTGGACACCGTTGGACACCGTTGGACACCGTGGGACAACGTGGGACAACGTGGGACAACGTGGGACAACGTGGGACAACGTGGGACAACGTGGGACAACGTGGGACAACGTGGGACAACGTGGGACAACGTGGGACACCGTTGGACATCGTTGGACACCGTGGGACAACGTGGGACAACGTGGGACAACGTGGGACATCGTTGGACACCGTTGGACACCGTTGGACATCGTTGGACACCGTGGGACAACGTGGGACAACGTGGGACAACGTGGGACAACGTCGGACAACGTGGGACAACGTGGGACAATGTGGGACAACGTGGGACAACGTGGGACAACGTGGGACAACGTGGGACAACGTGGGACAACGTGGGACAACGTGGGACATCGTGGGACACCGTGGGACAACGTGGGACAACGTGGGACAACGTGGGACAACGTGGGACAACGTGGGACAACGTGGGACACCGTTGGACATCGTTGGACAACGTGGGACAACGTGGGACAACGTGGGACAACGTGGGACAACGTGGGACAACGTGGGACAACGTTGGACACCGTGGGACACCGTTGGACACCGTTGGACAACGTGGGACAACGTGGGACAACGTGGGACAACGTGGGACAACGTGGGAAACCATGGAACAACGTGGGACAACGTGGGACACCGTTGGACATCGTTGGACATCGTTGGACACCGTGGGACAACGTGGGACAACGTGGGAAAACGTGGGACAACGTGGGACACCGTTGGACATCGCTGGACACCGTTGGACATCGTTGGACACCGTGGGACAACGTGGGACAACGTGGGACAACGTGGGACAACGTGGGACAACGTGGGACAACGTGGGACAACGTGGGACAACGTGGGACAACGTGGGACATCGTGGGACAACGTGGGACACCGTTGGACATCGTTGGACAACGTGGGACAACGTGGGACACCGTTGGACATCGTTGGACACCGTGGGACAACGTGGGACACCGTTGGACACCGTTGGACATCGTTGGACATCGTTGGACATCGTGGGACACCGTTGGACATCGTTGGACATCGTTGGACATCGTTGGACAACGTGGGACAACGTGGGAAAACGTGGGACAACGTGGGACAACGTGGGACAAAGTGGGACATCGTGGGACAACGTGGGACAACGTGGGACAACGTGGGACAACGTGGGACATCGTTGGACACCGTTGGACACCGTGGGACAACGTGGGACAACGTGGGACAACGTGGGACAACGTGGGACAACGTGGGACAACGTGGGACAACGCGGGACAACGTGGGACAACGTGGGACACCGTTGGACACCGTGGGACACCGTGGGACAACGTGGGACAACGTGGGACAACGTGGGACAACGTGGGACAACGTGGGACAACGTGGGACACCGTTGGTCACCGTTGGACATCGTTGGACACCGTGGGACAACGTGGGACAACGTGGGACAACGTGGGACAACGTGGGACAACGTGGGACAACGTGGGACAACGTGGGACAACGTGGGACAACTTGGGACAACGTGGGACAACGTGGGACAACGTGGGACATCGTGGGACAACGTGGGACAACGTGGGACAACGTGGGACAACGTGGGACACCGTTGGACAACGTGGGACACCGTTGGACATCGTTGGACACCGTGGGACAACGTGGGACAACGTGGGACAACGTGGGACACCGTTGGACACCGTTGGACATCGTTGGACATCGTTGGACATCGTGGGACACCGTTGGACATCGTTGGACATCGTTGGACATCGTTGGACAACGTGGGACAACGTGGGACAACGTGGGACAACGTGGGACAACGTGGGACAAAGTGGGACATCGTGGGACAACGTGGGACAACGTGGGACAACGTGGGACAACGTGGGACATCGTTGGACACCGTTGGACACCGTGGGACAACGTGGGACAACGTGGGACAACGTGGGACAACGTGGGACAACGTGGGACAACGTGGGACAACGTGGGACAACGCGGGACAACGTGGGACAACGTGGGACACCGTGGGACACCGTGGGACACCGTGGGACACCGTGGGACATCGTTGGACACCGTGGGACAACGTGGGACAACGTGGGACAACGTGGGACAACGTGGGACAACGTGGGACAACGTGGGACAACGTGGGACAACGTGGGACAACGTGGGACAACGTGGGACAACGTGGGACATCGTGGGACAACGTGGGACAACATGGGACAACGTGGGACAACGTGGGACACCGTTGGACAACGTGGGACACCGTTGGACATCGTTGGACACCGTGGGACAACGCGGGACAACGTGGGACAACGTGGGACACCGTTGGACACCGTTGGACATCGTTGGACATCGTTGGACATCGTGGGACACCGTTGGACATCGTTGGACATCGTTGGACACCGTGGGACAACGTGGGACAACGTGGGACAACGTGGGACAACGTGGGACAACGTGGGACAACGTGGGACAACGTGGGACAACGTGGGACAACGTGGGACAACGTGGGACAACGTGGGACAACGTGGGACACCGTTGGACATCGTTGGACAACGTGGGACAACGTGGGACAACGTGGGACAACGTGGGACAACGTGGGACAACGTGGGACAACGTGGGACACCGTTGGACACCGTGGGACACCGTTGGACACCGTTGGACATCGTTGGACACCGTGAGACAACGTGGGACAACGTGGGACAACGTGGGACAACGTGGGACAACGTGGGACAACGTGGGACAACGTGGGACAACGTGGGACATCGTGGGACAACGTGGGACAACGTGGGACAACGTGGGACAACGTGGGACAACGTGGGACACCGTTGGACAACGTGGGACACCGTTGGACATCGTTGGACACCGTGGGACAACGTGGGACAACGTGGGACAACGTGGGGCAACGTGGGACAACGTGGGACATCGTGGGACAACGTGGGACAACGTGGGACAACGTGGGACAACGTGGGACAACGTGGGACACCGTTGGACATCGTTGGACAACGTGGGACACCGTTGGACATCGTTGGACACCGTGGGACAACGTGGGACAACGTGGGACAACGTGGGACAACGTGGGACAACGTGGGACACCGTGGGACAACGTGGGACACCGTTGGACATCGTTGGACACCGTGGGACAACGTGGGACAACGTGGGACAACGTGGGACAACGTGGGACACCGTTGGACACCGTTGGACACCGTTGGACACCGTTGGACATCGTTGGACACCGTGGGACAACGTGGGACAACGTGGGACAACGTGGGAAACCATGGAACAACGTGGGACAACGTGGGACACCGTTGGACATCGTTGGACAACGTGGGACAACGTGGGACAACGTGGGACAACGTGGGACAACGTGGGACAACGTGGGACAACGTGGGACATCGTGGGACAACGTGGGACAACGTGGGACAACGTGGGACAACGTGGGACATCGTTGGACACCGTTGGACACCGTGGGACAACGTGGGACAACGTGGGACAACGTGGGACAACGCGGGACAACGTGGGACAACGTGGGACACCGTTGGACACCGTGGGACACCGTTGGACACCGTTGGACATCGTTGGACACCGTGGGACAACGTGGGACAACGTGGGACAACGTGGGACAACGTGGGACAACGTGGGACAACGTGGGACAACGTGGGACAACTTGGGACAACGTGGGACAACTTGGGACAACGTGGGACATCGTGGGACAACGTGGGACAACGTGGGACAACGTGGGACAACGTGGGACACCGTTGGACAACGTGGGACATCGTTGGACACCGTTGGACACCGTGGGACAACGTGGGACAACGTGGGACAACGTGGGACAACGTGGGACAACGTGGGACAACGTGGGACAACGCGGGACAACGTGGTACAACGTGGGACACCGTTGGACACCGTGGGACACCGTTGGACACCGTTGGACATCGTTGGACACCGTGGGACAACGTGGGACAACGTGGGACAACGTGGGACAACGTGGGACAACGTGGGACAACGTGGGACAACTTGGGACAACGTGGGACAACGTGGGACAACGTGGGACATCGTGGGACAACGTGGGACAACGTGGGACAACGTGGGACAACGTGGGACACCGTTGGACAACGTGGGACACCGTTGGACATCGTTGGACACCGTGGGACAACGTGGGACAACGTGGGACAACGTGGGACAACGTGGGACAACGTGGGACAACGTGGGACATCGTGGGACAACGTGGGACAACGTGGGACAACGTGGGACAACGTGGGACACCGTTGGACAACGTGGGACACCGTTGGACATCGTTGGACACCGTGGGACAACGTGGGACAACGTGGGAGCACGTGGGACAACGTAGGACAACGTGGGACAACGTGGGACAACGTGGGACAACGTGGGACAACGTGGGACAACGTGGGACAACGTGGGACAACGTGGGACAACGTGGGACAACGTGGGACAACGTGGGACAACGTGGGACAACGTGGGACAACGTGGGACAACGTGGGACAACGTGGGACACCGTTGGACATCGTTGGACAACGTGGGACAACGTGGGACAACGTGGGACAACGTGGGACAACGTGGGACAACGTGGGACACCGTTGGACACCGTGGGACATCGTTGGACATCGTTGGACATCGTGGGACACCGTTGGACATCGTTGGACATCGTTGGACAACGTGGGACAACGTGGGACAACGTGGGACAACGTGGGACAACGTGGGACAACGTGGGACAACGTGGGACATCGTGGGACAACGTGGGACACCGTTGGACATCGTTGGACAACGTGGGACAACGTGGGACACCGTTGGACATCGTTGGACACCGTGGGACAACGTGGGACAACGTGGGACAACGCGGGACACCGTTGGACACCGTTGGACATCGTTGGACACCGTTGGACACCGTGGGACAACGTGGGACAACGTGGGACAACGTGGGACAACGTGGGACAACGTGGGACAACGTGGGACACCGTTGGACATCGTTGGACAACGTGGGACAACGTGGGACACCGTTGGACATCGTTGGACACCGTGGGACAACGTGGGACAACGTGGGACAACGTGGGACACCGTTGGACACCGTTGGACATCGTTGGACACCGTTGGACACCGTGGGACAACGTGGGACAACGTGGGACAACGTGGGACAACGTGGGACAACGTGGGACAACGTGGGACACCGTTGGACACCGTTGGACACCGTTGGACACCGTTGGACATCGGTGGACATCGTGGGACACCGTTGGACACCGTGGGACAACGTGGGACAACGTGGGACAACGTGGGACACCGTTGGACACCGTTGGACATCGTTGGACATCGTTGGACATCGTGGGACACCGTTGGACATCGTTGGACATCGTTGGACACCGTGGGACAACGTGGGACAACGTGGGACAACGTGGGACAACGTGGGACAACGTGGGACAACGTGGGACAACGTGGGACAACGTGGGACAACGTGGGACAACGTGGGACAACGTGGGACAACGTGGGACAACGTGGGACACCGTTGGACATCGTTGGACAACGTGGGACAACGTGGGACAACGTGGGACAACGTGGGACAACGTGGGACAACGTGGGACACCGTTGGACACCGTGGGACACCGTTGGACACCGTTGGACATCGTTGGACACCGTGGGACAACGTGGGACAACGTGGGACAACGTGGGACAACGTGGGACAACGTGGGACAACGTGGGACAACGTGGGACAACGTGGGACATCGCTGGACACCGTTGGACATCGTTGGACACCGTGGGACAACGTGGGACAACGTGGGACAACGTGGGACAACGTGGGACAACGTGGGACAACGTGGGGCAACGTGGGACAACGTGGGACATCGTGGGACAACGTGGGACAACGTGGGACAACGTGGGACAACGTGGGACAACGTGGGACACCGTTGGACATCGTTGGACAACGTGGGACACCGTTGGACATCGTTGGACACCGTGGGACAACGTGGGACAACGTGGGACAACGTGGGACAACGTGGGACAACGTGGGACATCGTGGGACAACGTGGGACAACGTGGGACAACGTGGGACAACGTGGGACATAGTTGGACACCGTTGGACACCGTGGGACAACGTGGGACAACGTGGGACAACGTGGGACAACGTGGGACAACGTGGGACAACGTGGGACATCGTGGGACAACGTGGGACAACGTGGGACACCGTTGGACACCGTGGGACAACGTGGGACACCGTTGGACATCGTTGGACACCGTGGGACAACGTGGGACAACGTGGGACAACGTGGGACAACGTGGGACAACGTGGGACAACGTGGGACAACGTGGGACAACTTGGGACAACGTGGGACAACGTGGGACAACGTGGGACATCGTGGGACAACGTGGGACAACGTGGGACAACGTGGGACAACGTGGGACACCGTTGGACAACGTGGGGCACCGTTGGACATCGTTGGACACCGTGGGACAACGTGGGACAACGTGGGACAACGTGGGACAACGTGGGACAACGTGGGACAACGTGGGGCAACGTGGGACAACGTGGGACAACGTGGGACAAGGTGGGACACCGTTGGACATCGTTGGACAACGTGGGACAACGTGGGACACCGTTGGACATCGTTGGACACCGTGGGACAACGTGGGACAACGTGGGACAACGTGGGACACCGTTGGACACCGTTGGACATCGTTGGACACCGTTGGACACCGTGGGACAACGTGGGACAACGTGGGACAACGTGGGACAACGTGGGACAACGTGGGACAACGTGGGACAACGTGGGACACCGTTGGACATCGTTGGACAACGTGGGACAACGTGGGACACCGTTGGACATCGTTGGACACCGTGGGACAACGTGGGACAACGTGGGACAACGTGGGACACCGTTGGACACCGTTGGACATCGTTGGACACCGTTGGACACCGTGGGACAACGTGGGACAACGTGGGACAACGTGGGACAACGTGGGACAACGTGGGACAACGTGGGACACCGTTGGACACCGTTGGACACCGTTGGACACCGTTGGACATCGGTGGACATCGTGGGACACCGTTGGACACCGTGGGACAACGTGAGACAACGTGGGACAACGTGGGACACCGTTGGACACCGTTGGACATCGTTGGACATCGTTGGACATCGTTGGACACCGTGGGACAACGTGGGACAACGTGGGACAACGTGGGACAACGTGGGACATCGCTGGACACCGTTGGACATCGTTGGACACCGTGGGACAACGTGGGACAACGTGGGACAACGTGGGACAACGTGGGACAACGTGGGACAACGTGGGGCAACGTGGGACAACGTGGGACATCGTGGGACAACGTGGGACAACGTGGGACAACGTGGGACAACGTGGGACAACGTGGGACACCGTTGGACATCGTTGGACACCGTGGGACAACGTGGGGCAACGTGGGACAACGTGGGACATCGTGGGACAACGTGGGACAACGTGGGACAACGTGGGACAACGTGGGACAACGTGGGACAACGTGGGACAACGTGGGACACCGTTGGACATCGTTGGACACCGTGGGACAACGTGGGACAACGTGGGACAACGTGGGACAACGTGGGACAACGTGGGACACCGTGGGACAACGTGGGACAACTTGGGACAACGTGGGACAACGTGGGACAACGTGGGACATCGTGGGACAACGTGGGACAACGTGGGACAACGTGGGACAACGTGGGACACCGTTGGACAACGTGGGACATCGTGGGACATCGTTGGACACCGTGGGACAACGTGGGACAACGTGGGACAACGTGGGACACCGTTGGACACCGTTGGACATCGTTGGACATCGTTGGACATCGTGGGACACCGTTGGACATCGTTGGACATCGTTGGACATCGTTGGACAACGTGGGACAACGTGGGACAACGTGGGACAACGTGGGACAACGTGGGACAAAGTGGGACATCGTGGGACAACGTGGGACAACGCGGGACAACGTGGGACAACGTGGGACACCGTTGGACACCGTGGGACACCGTTGGACACCGTTGGACATCGTTGGACACCGTGGGACAACGTGGGACAACGTGGGACAACGTGGGACAACGTGGGACAACGTGGGACAACGTGGGACAACGTGGGACAACTTGGGACAACGTGGGACAACTTGGGACAACGTGGGACATCGTGGGACAACGTGGGACAACGTGGGACAACGTGGGACAACGTGGGACACCGTTGGACAACGTGGGACATCGTTGGACACCGTTGGACACCGTGGGACAACGTGGGACAACGTGGGACAACGTGGGACAACGTGGGACAACGTGGGACAACGTGGGACAACGCGGGACAACGTGGTACAACGTGGGACACCGTTGGACACCGTGGGACACCGTTGGACACCGTTGGACATCGTTGGACACCGTGGGACAACGTGGGGCAACGTGGGACAACGTGGGACATCGTGGGACAACGTGGGACAACGTGGGACAACGTGGGACAACGTGGGACAACGTGGGACAACGTGGGACACCGTTGGTCACCGTTGGACATCGTTGGACACCGTTGGACATCGTTGGACACCGTGGGACAACGTGGGACAACGTGGGACAACGTGGGACAACGTGGGACAACGTGGGACAACGTGGGACAACGTGGGACAACTTGGGACAACGTGGGACAACTTGGGACAACGTGGGACATCGTGGGACAACGTGGGACAACGTGGGACAACGTGGGACACCGTTGGACAACGTGGGACATCGTTGGACACCGTTGGACACCGTGGGACAACGTGGGACAACGTGGGACAACGTGGGACAACGTGGGACAACGTGGGACAACGTGGGACAACGCGGGACAACGTGGTACAACGTGGGACACCGTTGGACACCGTGGGACACCGTTGGACACCGTTGGACATCGTTGGACACCGTGGGACAACGTGGGACAACGTGGGACAACGTGGGACAACGTGGGACAACGTGGGACAACGTGGGACAACGTGGGACAACTTGGGACAACGTGGGACAACGTGGGACAACGTGGGACATCGTGGGACAACGTGGGACAACGTGGGACAACGTGGGACAACGTGGGACACCGTTGGACAACGTGGGACACCGTTGGACATCGTTGGACACCGTGGGACAACGTGGGACAACGTGGGACAACGTGGGACAACGTGGGACAACGTGGGACAACGTGGGACAACGTGGGACATCGTGGGACAACGTGGGACAACGTGGGACACCGTTGGACAACGTGGGACACCGTTGGACATCGTTGGACACCGTGGGACAACGTGGGACACCGTTGGACATCGTTGGACACCGTGGGACAACGTGGGACAACGTGGGACAACTTGGGACACCGTTGGACACCGTGGGACAACGTGGGACAACGTGGGACAACGTGGGACAACGTGGGACAACGTGGGACAACGTGGGACACCGTTGGACACCGTGGGACACCGTTGGACACCGTTGGACATCGTTGGACACCGTGGGACAACGTGGGACAACGTGGGACAACGTGGGACAACGTGGGACAACGTGGGACAACGTGGGACAACGTGGGACAACGTGGGACAACGTGGGACAACGTGGGAAAACGTGGGACATCGTGGGACAACGTGGGACAACGTGGGACAACGTGGGACAACGTGGGACAACGTTGGACAACGTGGGACACCGTTGGACATCGTTGGACACCGTGGGACAACGTGGGACAACGTGGGACCACGTGGGACAACGTGGGACAACGTGGGACAACGTGGGACAACGTGGGACATCGTGGGACAACGTGGGACAACGTGGGACAACGTGGGACAACGTGGGACAACGTGGGACACCGTTGGACACCGTTGGACACCGTTGGACACCGTTGGACATCGTTGGACACCGTGGGACAACGTGGGACAACGTGGGACAACGTGGGAAACCATGGAACAACGTGGGACAACGTGGGACACCGTTGGACATCGTTGGACATCTTTGGACACCGTGGGACAACGTGGGACAACGTGGGACATCGTGGGACAACGTGGGACAACGTGGGACAACGTGGGACAACGTGGGACAACGTGGGACACCGTTGGACACCGTTGGACACCGTTGGACACCGTTGGACATCGTTGGACACCGTGGGACAACGTGGGACAACGTGGGACAACGTGGGAAACCATGGAACAACGTGGGACAACGTGGGACACCGTTGGACATCGTTGGACATCGTTGGACACCGTGGGACAACGTGGGACAACGTGGGAAAACGTGGGACAACGTGGGACACCGTTGGACATCGCTGGACATCGTTGGACACCGTGGGACAACGTGGGACAACGTGGGACAACGTGGGACAACGTGGGACATCGCTGGACACCGTTGGACATCGTTGGACACCGTGGGACAACGTGGGACAACGTGGGACAACGTGGGACAACGTGGGACAACGTGGGACAACGTGGGGCAACGTGGGACAACGTGGGACATCGTGGGACAACGTGGGACAACGTGGGACAACGTGGGACAACGTGGGACAACGTGGGACACCGTTGGACATCGTTGGACACCGTGGGACAACGTGGGGCAACGTGGGACAACGTGGGACATCGTGGGACAACGTGGGACAACGTGGGACAACGTGGGACAACGTGGGACAACGTGGGACAACGTGGGACAACGTGGGACACCGTTGGACATCGTTGGACACCGTGGGACAACGTGGGACAACGTGGGACAACGTGGGACAACGTGGGACAACGTGGGACACCGTGGGACAACGTGGGACAACTTGGGACAACGTGGGACAACGTGGGACAACGTGGGACATCGTGGGACAACGTGGGACAACGTGGGACAACGTGGGACAACGTGGGACACCGTTGGACAACGTGGGACACCGTTGGACATCGTTGGACACCGTGGGACAACGTGGGACAACGTGGGACAACGTGGGACACCGTTGGACACCGTTGGACATCGTTGGACATCGTTGGACATCGTGGGACACCGTTGGACATCGTTGGACATCGTTGGACATCGTTGGACAACGTGGGACAACGTGGGACAACGTGGGACAACGTGGGACAACGTGGGACAAAGTGGGACATCGTGGGACAACGTGGGACAACGCGGGACAACGTGGGACAACGTGGGACACCGTTGGACACCGTGGGACACCGTTGGACACCGTTGGACATCGTTGGACACCGTGGGACAACGTGGGACAACGTGGGACAACGTGGGACAACGTGGGACAACGTGGGACAACGTGGGACAACGTGGGACAACTTGGGACAACGTGGGACAACTTGGGACAACGTGGGACATCGTGGGACAACGTGGGACAACGTGGGACAACGTGGGACAACGTGGGACACCGTTGGACAACGTGGGACATCGTTGGACACCGTTGGACACCGTGGGACAACGTGGGACAACGTGGGACAACGTGGGACAACGTGGGACAACGTGGGACAACGTGGGACAACGCGGGACAACGTGGTACAACGTGGGACACCGTTGGACACCGTGGGACACCGTTGGACACCGTTGGACATCGTTGGACACCGTGGGACAACGTGGGGCAACGTGGGACAACGTGGGACATCGTGGGACAACGTGGGACAACGTGGGACAACGTGGGACAACGTGGGACAACGTGGGATAACGTGGGACACCGTTGGTCACCGTTGGACATCGTTGGACACCGTGGGACAACGTGGGACAACGTGGGACAACGTGGGACAACGTGGGACAACGTGGGACAACGTGGGACAACGTGGGACAACGTGGGACAACTTGGGACAACGTGGGACAACGTGGGACAACGTGGGACATCGTGGGACAACGTGGGACAACGTGGGACAACGTGGGACAACGTGGGACACCGTTGGACAACGTGGGACACCGTTGGACATCGTTGGACACCGTGGGACAACGTGGGACAACGTGGGACAACGTGGGACACCGTTTGACACCGTTGGACATCGTTGGACATCGTTGGACATCGTGGGACACCGTTGGACATCGTTGGACATCGTTGGACATCGTTGGACAACGTGGGACAACGTGGGACAACGTGGGACAACGTGGGACAACGTGGGACAAAGTGGGACATCGTGGGACAACGTGGGACAACGCGGGACAACGTGGGACAACGTGGGACACCGTGGGACACCGTGGGACACCGTTGGACACCGTTGGACATCGTTGGACACCGTGGGACAACGTGGGACAACGTGGGACAACGTGGGACAACGTGGGACAACGTGGGACAACGTGGGACAACGTGGGACAACTTGGGACAACGTGGGACAACTTGGGACAACGTGGGACATCGTGGGACAACGTGGGACAACGTGGGACAACGTGGGACACCGTTGGACAACGTGGGACATCGTGGGACACCGTTGGACACCGTGGGACAACGTGGGACAACGTGGGACAACGTGGGACAACGTGGGACAACGTGGGACAACGTGGGACAACGCGGGACAACGTGGTACAACGTGGGACACCGTTGGACACCGTGGGACACCGTTGGACACCGTTGGACATCGTTGGACACCGTGGGACAACGTGGGACAACGTGGGACAACGTGGGACAACGTGGGACAACGTGGGACAACGTGGGACAACGTGGGACAACTTGGGACAACGTGGGACAACGTGGGACAACGTGGGACATCGTGGGACAACGTGGGACAACGTGGGACAACGTGGGACAACGTGGGACACCGTTGGACAACGTGGGACACCGTTGGACATCGTTGGACAACGTGGGACAAAGTGGGACATCGTGGGACAACGTGGGACAACGCGGGACAACGTGGGACAACGTGGGACACCGTTGGACACCGTGGGACACCGTTGGACACCGTTGGACATCGTTGGACACCGTGGGACAACGTGGGACACCGTTGGACATCGTTGGACACCGTGGGACAACGTGGGACAACGTGGGACAACTTGGGACACCGTTGGACACCGTGGGACAACGTGGGACAACGTGGGACAACGTGGGACAACGTGGGACAACGTGGGACAACGTGGGACACCGTTGGACACCGTGGGACAACGTGGGACACCGTTGGACATCGTTGGACACCGTGGGACAACGTGGGACAACGTGGGACAACTTGGGACACCGTTGGACACCGTGGGACAACGTGGGACAACGTGGGACAACGTGGGACAACGTGGGACAACGTGGGACAACGTGGGACAACGTGGGACAACGTGGGAAAACGTGGGACATCGTGGGACAACGTGGGACAACGTGGGACAACGTGGGACAACGTGGGACACCGTTGGACAACGTGGGACACCGTTGGACATCGTTGGACACCGTGGGACAACGTGGGACAACGTGGGACCACGTGGGACAACGTGGGACAACGTGGGACAACGTGGGACAACGTGGGAC
Organism: Bombus terrestris; assembly: GCF_910591885.1. NCBI lineage: Eukaryota > Metazoa > Arthropoda > Insecta > Hymenoptera > Apidae > Bombus > Bombus terrestris. Next base: position 196,574 of record NW_025963579.1, on the reverse strand, counting down.
ATCGTGGGACAACGTGGGACAACGTGGGACAACGTGGGACAACGTGGGACAACGTGGGACACCGTTGGACACCGTTGGACACCGTTGGACACCGTTGGACATCGTTGGACACCGCGGGACAACGTGGGACAACGTGGGACAACGTGGGAAACCATGGAACAACGTGGGACAACGTGGGACACCGTTGGACATCGTTGGACATCTTTGGACACCGTGGGACAACGTGGGACAACGTGGGACATCGTGGGACAACGTGGGACAACGTGGGACAACGTGGGACAACGTGGGACAACGTGGGACACCGTTGGACACCGTTGGACACCGTTGGACACCGTTGGACATCGTTGGACACCGTGGGACAACGTGGGACAACGTGGGACAACGTGGGAAACCATGGAACAACGTGGGACAACGTGGGACACCGTTGGACATCGTTGGACATCGTTGGACACCGTGGGACAACGTGGGACAACGTGGGAAAACGTGGGACAACGTGGGACACCGTTGGACATCGCTGGACACCGTTGGACATCGTTGGACACCGTGGGACAACGTGGGACAACGTGGGACAACGTGGGACAACGTGGGACAACGTGGGACAACGTGGGACAACGTGGGACAACGTGGGACATCGTGGGACAACGTGGGACAACGTGGGACAACGTGGGACAACGTGGGACAACGTGGGACAACGTGGGACAACGTGGGACATCGTGGGACAACGTGGGACAACGTGGGACAACGTGGGACAACGTGGGACATCGTTGGACACCGTTGGACACCGTGGGACAACGTGGGACAACGTGGGACAACGTGGGACAACGCGGGACAACGTGGGACAACGTGGGACACCGTTGGACACCGTGGGACACCGTTGGACACCGTTGGACATCGTTGGACACCGTGGGACAACGTGGGACAACGTGGGACAACGTGGGACAACGTGGGACAACGTGGGACAACGTGGGACAACTTGGGACAACGTGGGACAACGTGGGACAACGTGGGACATCGTGGGACAACGTGGGACAACGTGGGACAACGTGGGACAACGTGGGACAACGTGGGACACCGTTGGACAACGTGGGACATCGTTGGACACCGTTGGACACCGTGGGACAACGTGGGACAACGTGGGACAACGTGGGACAACGTGGGACAACGTGGGACAACGTGGGACAACGCGGGACAACGTGGTACAACGTGGGACACCGTTGGACACCGTGGGACACCGTTGGACACCGTTGGACATCGTTGGACACCGTGGGACAACGTGGGACAACGTGGGACAACGTGGGACAACGTGGGACAACGTGGGACAACGTGGGACAACGTGGGACAACTTGGGACAACATGGGACAACGTGGGACAACGTGGGACATCGTGGGACAACGTGGGACAACGTGGGACAACGTGGGACAACGTGGGACACCGTTGGACAACGTGGGACACCGTTGGACATCGTTGGACACCGTGGGACAACGTGGGACAACGTGGGACAACGTGGGAAACCGTTGGACACCGTTGGACATCGTTGGACATCGTTGGACATCGTGGGACACCGTTGGACATCGTTGGACATCGTGGGACACCGTTGGACATCGTTGGACATCGTTGGACACCGTGGGACAACGTGGGACAACGTGGGACAACGTGGGACAACGTGGGACAACGTGGGACAACGTGGGACAACGTGGGACAACGTGGGACAACGTGGGACACCGTTGGACATCGTTGGACAACGTGGGACAACGTGGGACACCGTTGGACATCGTTGGACACCGTGGGACAACGTGGGACAACGTGGGACAACGTGGGACACCGTTGGACACCGTTGGACATCGTTGGACACCGTTGGACACCGTGGGACAACGTGGGACAACGTGGGACAACGTGGGACAACGTGGGACAACGTGGGACAACGTGGGACACCGTTGGACACCGTTGGACACCGTTGGACACCGTTGGACATCGGGGGACATCGTGGGACACCGTTGGACACCGTGGGACAACGTGGGACAACGTGGGACAACGTGGGACACCGTTGGACACCGTTGGACATCGTTGGACATCGTTGGACATCGTGGGACACCGTTGGACATCGTTGGACATCGTTGGACACCGTGGGACAACGTGGGACAACGTGGGACAACGTGGGACAACGTGGGACAACGTGGGACAACGTGGGACAACGTGGGACAACGTGGGACAACGTGGGACAACGTGGGACAACGTGGGACAACGTGGGACAACGTGGGACACCGTTGGACATCGTTGGACAACGTGGGACAACGTGGGACAACGTGGGACAACGTGGGACAACGTGGGACAACGTGGGACACCGTTGGACACCGTGGGACACCGTTGGACACCGTTGGACATCGTTGGACACCGTGGGACAACGTGGGACAACGTGGGACAACGTGGGACAACGTGGGACAACGTGGGACAACGTGGGACAACGTGGGACAACGTGGGACATCGCTGGACACCGTTGGACATCGTTGGACACCGTGGGACAACGTGGGACAACGTGGGACAACGTGGGACAACGTGGGACAACGTGGGACAACGTGGGGCAACGTGGGACAACGTGGGACATCGTGGGACAACGTGGGACAACGTGGGACAACGTGGGACAACGTGGGACAACGTGGGACACCGTTGGACATCGTTGGACAACGTGGGACACCGTTGGACATCGTTGGACACCGTGGGACAACGTGGGACAACGTGGGACAACGTGGGACAACGTGGGACAACGTGGGACAACGTGGGACATCGTGGGACAACGTGGGACAACGTGGGACAACGTGGGACAACGTGGGACATCGTGGGACAACGTGGGACAACGTGGGACACCGTTGGACAACGTGGGACACCGTTGGACATCGTTGGACACCGTGGGACAACGTGGGACACCGTTGGACATCGTTGGACACCGTGGGACAACGTGGGACAACGTGGGACAACTTGGGACACCGTTGGACACCGTTGGACACCGTTGGACACCGTTGGACAACGTGGGACAACGTGGGACACCGTTGGACACCGTTGGACACCGTTGGACACCGTTGGACATCGTTGGACACCGTGGGACAACGTGGGACAACGTGGGACAACGTGGGACAACGTGGGACAACGTGGGACATCGTGGGACAACGTGGGACAACGTGGGACAACGTGGGACAACGTGGGACATCGTTGGACACCGTTGGACACCGTGGGACAACGTGGGACAACGTGGGACAACGTGGGACAACGCGGGACAACGTGGGACAACGTGGGACACCGTTGGACACCGTGGGACACCGTTGGACACCGTTGGACATCGTTGGACACCGTGGGACAACGTGGGACAACGTGGGACAACGTGGGACAACGTGGGACAACGTGGGACAACTTGGGACAACGTGGGACAACTTGGGACAACGTGGGACATCGTGGGACAACGTGGCACAACGTGGGACAACGTGGGACAACGTGGGACACCGTTGGACAACGTGGGACATCGTTGGACACCGTTGGACACCGTGGGACAACGTGGGACAACGTGGGACAACGTGGGACAACGTGGGACAACGTGGGACAACGTGGGACAACGCGGGACAACGTGGTACAACGTGGGACACCGTTGGACACCGTGGGACACCGTTGGACACCGTTGGACATCGTTGGACACCGTGGGACAACGTGGGACAACGTGGGACAACGTGGGACAACGTGGGACAACGTGGGACAACGTGGGACAACGTGGGACAACTTGGGACAACGTGGGACAACGTGGGACAACGTGGGACATCGTGGGACAACGTGGGACAACGTGGGACAACGTGGGACAACGTGGGACAACGTGGGACAACGCGGGACAACGTGGTACAACGTGGGACACCGTTGGACACCGTGGGACACCGTTGGACACCGTTGGACATCGTTGGACAACGTGGGACAACGTGGGACAACGTGGGACACCGTTGGACAACGTGGGACACCGTTGGACATCGTTGGACACCGTGGGACAACGTGGGACAACGTGGGACAACGTGGGACAACGTGGGACAACGTGGGACAACGTGGGACATCGTGGGACAACGTGGGACAACGTGGGACAACGTGGGACAACGTGGGACACCGTTGGACAACGTGGGACACCGTTGGACATCGTTGGACACCGTGGGACAACGTGGGACAACGTGGGACCACGTGGGACAACGTAGGACAACGTGGGACAACGTGGGACAACGTGGGACAACGTGGGACAACTTGGGACAACGTGGGACAACGTGGGACAACGTGGGACATCGTGGGACAACGTGGGACAACGTGGGACAACGTGGGACAACGTGGGACACCGTTGGACAACGTGGGACACCGTTGGACATCGTTGGACACCGTGGGACAACGCGGGACAACGTGGGACAACGTGGGACACCGTTGGACACCGTTGGACATCGTTGGACATCGTTGGACATCGTGGGACACCGTTGGACATCGTTGGACATCGTTGGACACCGTGGGACAACGTGGGACAACGTGGGACAACGTGGGACAACGTGGGACAACGTGGGACAACGTGGGACACCGTTGGACACCGTGGGACACCGTTGGACACCGTTGGACATCGTTGGACACCGTGAGACAACGTGGGACAACGTGGGACAACGTGGGACAACGTGGGACAACGTGGGACAACGTGGGACAACGTGGGACAACGTGGGACAACGTGGGACACCGTTGGACACCGTGGGACACCGTTGGACACCGTTGGACATCGTTGGACACCGTGGGACAACGTGGGACAACGTGGGACAACGTGGGACAACGTGGGACAACGTGGGACAACGTGGGACAACGTGGGACATCGTGGGACAACGTGGGACAACGTGGGACAACGTGGGACAACGTGGGACACCGTTGGACAACGTGGGACACCGTTGGACAACGTGGGACACCGTTGGACATCGTTGGACACCGTGGGACAACGTGGGACAACGTGGGACAACGTGGGAAACCGTTGGACACCGTTGGACATCGTTGGACATCGTTGGACATCGTGGGACACCGTTGGACATCGTTGGACATCGTTGGACACCGTGGGACAACGTGGGACAACGTGGGACAACGTGGGACAACGTGGGACAACGTGGGACAACGTGGGACAACGTGGGACAACGTGGGACAACGTGGGACAACGTGGGACACCGTTGGACATCGTTGGACAACGTGGGACAACGTGGGACAACGTGGGACAACGTGGGACAACGTGGGACAACGTGGGACACCGTTAGACACCGTGGGACACCGTTGGACACCGTTGGACACCGTTGGACACCGTGGGACAACGTGGGACAACGTGGGACAACGTGGGACAACGTGGGACAACGTGGGACAACGTGGGACAACGTGGGACAACGTGGGACATCGCTGGACACCGTTGGACATCGTTGGACACCGTGGGACAACGTGGGACAACGTGGGACAACGTGGGACAACGTGGGACAACGTGGGACAACGTGGGGCAACGTGGGACAACGTGGGACATCGTGGGACAACGTGGGACAACGTGGGACAACGTGGGACAACGTGGGACAACGTGGGACACCGTTGGACATCGTGGGACACCGTGGGACAACGTGGGGCAACGTGGGACAACGTGGGACATCGTGGGACAACGTGGGACAACGTGGGACAACGTGGGACAACGTGGGACAACGTGGGACAACATGGGACAACGTGGGACAACGTGGGACAACGTGGGACAACGTGGGACACCGTTAGACACCGTGGGACACCGTTGGACACCGTTGGACATCGTTGGACACAGTGGGACAACGTGGGACAACGTGGGACAACGTGGGACAACGTGGGACAACGTGGGACAACGTGGGACAACGTGGGACACCGTTAGACATCGTTGGACACCGTGGGACAACGTGGGACAACGTGGGACAACGTGGGACAACGTGGGACAACGTGGGACAACGTTGGACAACGTGGGACAACGTGGGACAACGTGGGACAAAGTGGGACAACGTGGGACAACGTGGGACATCGTGGGACAACGTGGGACAACGTGGGACAACGTGGGACAACGTGGGACATCGTTGGACACCGTTGGACACCGTGGGACAACGTGGGACAACGTGGGACAACGTGGGACAACGTGGGACAACGTGGGACAACGCGGGACAACGTGGGACAACGTGGGACACCGTTGGACACCGTGGGACACCGTTGGACACCGTTGGACATCGTTGGACACCGTGGGACAACGTAGGACAACGTGGGACAACGTGGGACAACGTGGGACAACGTGGGACAACGTGGGACAACGTGGGACAACGTGGGACAACGTAGGACAACTTGGGACAACGTGGGACAACGTGGGACAACGTGGGACATCGTGGGACAACGTGGGACAACGTGGGACATCGTTGCACATCGTTGGACAACGTGGGACAACGTGGGACAACGTGGGACAAAGTGGGACACCGTTGGACATCGTTGGACACCGTGGGACAACGCGGGACAACGTGGGACAACGTGGGACACCGTTGGACACCGTTGGACATCGTTGGACATCGTTGGACATCGTGGGACACCGTTGGACATCGTTGGACATCGTTGGACACCGTGGGACAACGTGGGACAACGTGGGACAACGTGGGACAACGTGGGACAACGTGGGACAACGTGGGACAACGTGGGACAACGTGGGACAACGTGGGACAACGTGGGACAACGTGGGACAACGTGGGACACCGTTGGACATCGTTGGACAACGTGGGACAACGTGGGACAACGTGGGACAACGTGGGACAACGTGGGACAACGTGGGACACCGTTGGACACCGTGGGACACCGTTGGACACCGTTGGACATCGTTGGACACCGTGAGACAACGTGGGACAACGTGGGACAACGTGGGACAACGTGGGACAACGTGGGACAACGTGGGACAACGTGGGACAACGTGGGACATCGTGGGACAACGTGGGACAACGTGGGACAACGTGGGACAACGTGGGACAACGTGGGACACCGTTGGACAACGTGGGACACCGTTGGACATCGTTGGACACCGTGGGACAACGTGGGACAACGTGGGACAACGTGGGACACCGTTGGACACCGTTGGACATCGTTGGACATCGTTGGACATCGTGGGACACCGTTGGACATCGCTGGACACCGTTGGACATCGTTGGACACCGTGGGACAACGTGGGACAACGTGGGACAACGTGGGACAACGTGGGACATCGTGGGACAACGTGGGGCAACGTGGGACAACGTGGGACATCGTGGGACAACGTGGGACAACGAGGGACAACGTGGGACAACGTGGGACAACGTGGGACACCGTTGGACATCGTTGGACACCGTGGGACAACGTGGGACAACGTGGGACAACGTGGGACACCGTTGGACACCGTTGGACACCGTTGGACACCGTGGGACAACGTGGGACAACGTGGGACAACGTGGGACAACGTGGGACAACGTGGGACAACGTGGGACAACGTGGGACAACGTGGGACAACGTGGGACACCGTTGGACATCGTTGGACACCGTGGGACAACGTGGGACAACGTGGGACAACGTGGGACATCGTTGGACACCGTTGGACACCGTTGGACATCGTTGGACACCGTGGGACAACGTGGGACAACGTGGGACAACGTGGGACAACGTGGGACAACGTCGGACAACGTGGGACAACGTGGGACAATGTGGGACAACGTGGGACAACGTGGGACAACGTGGGACAACGTGGGACAACGTGGGACAACGTGGGACATCGTGGGACAACGTGGGACAACGTGGGACAACGTGGGACAACGTGGGACAACGTGGGACAACGTGGGACAACGTGGGACACCGTTGGACATCGTTGGACAACGTGGGACAACGTGGGACAACGTGGGACAACGTGGGACAACGTGGGACAACGTGGGACAACGTTGGACACCGTGGGACACCGTTGGACACCGTTGGACAACGTGGGACAACGTGGGACAACGTGGGACAACGTGGGACAACGTGGGAAACCATGGAACAACGTGGGACAACGTGGGACACCGTTGGACATCGTTGGACATCGTTGGACACCGTGGGACAACGTGGGACAACGTGGGAAAACGTGGGACAACGTGGGACACCGTTGGACATCGCTGGACACCGTTGGACATCGTTGGACACCGTGGGACAACGTGGGACAACGTGGGACAACGTGGGACAACGTGGGACAACGTGGGACAACGTGGGACAACGTGGGACAACGTGGGACATCGTGGGACAACGTGGGACAACGTGGGACAACGTGGGACAACGTGGGACACCGTTGGACAACGTGGGACACCGTTGGACAACGTGGGACACCGTTGGACATCGTTGGACACCGTGGGACAACGTGGGACAACGTGGGACAACGTGGGAAACCGTTGGACACCGTTGGACATCGTTGGACATCGTTGGACATCGTGGGACACCGTTGGACATCGTTGGACATCGTTGGACACCGTGGGACAACGTGGGACAACGTGGGACAACGTGGGACAACGTGGGACAACGTGGGACAACGTGGGACAACGTGGGACAACGTGGGACAACGTGGGACAACGTGGGACACCGTTGGACATCGTTGGACAACGTGGGACAACGTGGGACAACGTGGGACAACGTGGGACAACGTGGGACACCGTTGGACATCGTTGGACAACGTGGGACAACGTGGGACAACGTGGGACAACGTGGGACAACGTGGGACAACATGGGACACCGTTAGACACCGTGGGACACCGTTGGACACCGTTGGACATCGTTGGACACCGTGGGACAACGTGGGACAACGTGGGACAACGTGGGACAACGTGGGACAACGTGGGACAACGTGGGACAACGTGGGACAACGTGGGACATCGCTGGACACCGTTGGACATCGTTGGACACCGTGGGACAACGTGGGACAACGTGGGACAACGTGGGACAACGTGGGACAACGTGGGACAACGTGGGGCAACGTGGGACAACGTGGGACATCGTGGGACAACGTGGGACAACGTGGGACAACGTGGGACAACGTGGGACAACGTGGGACACCGTTGGACATCGTTGGACACCGTGGGACAACGTGGGGCAACGTGGGACAACGTGGGACATCGTGGGACAACGTGGGACAACGTGGGACAACGTGGGACAACGTGGGACAACATGGGACAACGTGGGACAACGTGGGACAACGTGGGACAACGTGGGACACCGTTAGACACCGTGGGACACCGTTGGACACCGTTGGACATCGTTGGACACAGTGGGACAACGTGGGACAACGTGGGACAACGTGGGACAACGTGGGACAACGTGGGACAACGTGGGACAACGTGGGACACCGTTAGACATCGTTGGACACCGTGGGACAACGTGGGACAACGTGGGACAACGTGGGACAACGTGGGACAACGTGGGACAACGTGGGACAACGTGGGACAACGTGGGACAACTTGGGACAACGTGGGACAACGTGGGACAACGTGGGACATCGTGGGACAACGTGGGACAACGTGGGACAACGTGGGACAACGTGGGACACCGTTGGACAACGTGGGACACCGTTGGACATCGTGGGACACCGTGGGACAACGTGGGACAACGTGGGACAACGTGGGACACCGTTGGACACCGTTGGACATCGTTGGACATCGTTGGACATCGTGGGACACCGTTGGACATCGTTGGACATCGTTGCACATCGTTGGACAACGTGGGACAACGTGGGACAACGTGGGACAAAGTGGGACAACGTGGGACAACGTGGGACATCGTGGGACAACGTGGGACAACGTGGGACAACGTGGGACAACGTGGGACATCGTTGGACACCGTTGGACACCGTGGGACAACGTGGGACAACGTGGGACAACGTGGGACAACGTGGGACAACGTGGGACAACGCGGGACAACGTGGGACAACGTGGGACACCGTTGGACACCGTGGGACACCGTTGGACACCGTTGGACATCGTTGGACACCGTGGGACAACGTAGGACAACGTGGGACAACGTGGGACAACGTGGGACAACGTGGGACAACGTGGGACAACGTGGGACAACGTGGGACAACGTGGGACAACTTGGGACAACGTGGGACAACGTGGGACAACGTGGGACATCGTGGGACAACGTGGGACAACGTGGGACATCGTTGCACATCGTTGGACAACGTGGGACAACGTGGGACAACGTGGGACAAAGTGGGACACCGTTGGACATCGTTGGACACCGTGGGACAACGCGGGACAACGTGGGACAACGTGGGACACCGTTGGACACCGTTGGACATCGTTGGACATCGTTGGACATCGTGGGACACCGTTGGACATCGTTGGACATCGTTGGACACCGTGGGACAACGTGGGACAACGTGGGACAACGTGGGACAACGTGGGACAACGTGGGACAACGTGGGACAACGTGGGACAACGTGGGACAACGTGGGACAACGTGGGACAACGTGGGACAACGTGGGACACCGTTGGACATCGTTGGACAACGTGGGACAACGTGGGACAACGTGGGACAACGTGGGACAACGTGGGACAACGTGGGACACCGTTGGACACCGTGGGACACCGTTGGACACCGTTGGACATCGTTGGACACCGTGAGACAACGTGGGACAACGTGGGACAACGTGGGACAACGTGGGACAACGTGGGACAACGTGGGACAACGTGGGACAACGTGGGACATCGTGGGACAACGTGGGACAACGTGGGACAACGTGGGACAACGTGGGACAACGTGGGACACCGTTGGACAACGTGGGACACCGTTGGACATCGTTGGACACCGTGGGACAACGTGGGACAACGTGGGACAACGTGGGACACCGTTGGACACCGTTGGACATCGTTGGACATCGTTGGACATCGTGGGACACCGTTGGACATCGCTGGACACCGTTGGACATCGTTGGACACCGTGGGACAACGTGGGACAACGTGGGACAACGTGGGACAACGTGGGACATCGTGGGACAACGTGGGGCAACGTGGGACAACGTGGGACATCGTGGGACAACGTGGGACAACGAGGGACAACGTGGGACAACGTGGGACAACGTGGGACACCGTTGGACATCGTTGGACACCGTGGGACAACGTGGGACAACGTGGGACAACGTGGGACACCGTTGGACACCGTTGGACACCGTTGGACACCGTGGGACAACGTGGGACAACGTGGGACAACGTGGGACAACGTGGGACAACGTGGGACAACGTGGGACAACGTGGGACAACGTGGGACAACGTGGGACACCGTGGGACATCGTTGGACACCGTGGGACAACGTGGGACAACGTGGGACAACGTGGGACATCGTTGGACACCGTTGGACACCGTTGGACATCGTTGGACACCGTGGGACAACGTGGGACAACGTGGGACAACGTGGGACAACGTGGGACAACGTCGGACAACGTGGGACAACGTGGGACAATGTGGGACAACGTGGGACAACGTGGGACAACGTGGGACAACGTGGGACAACGTGGGACAACGTGGGACATCGTGGGACAACGTGGGACAACGTGGGACAACGTGGGACAACGTGGGACAACGTGGGACAACGTGGGACAACGTGGGACACCGTTGGACATCGTTGGACAACGTGGGACAACGTGGGACAACGTGGGACAACGTGGGACAACGTGGGACAACGTGGGACAACGTTGGACACCGTGGGACACCGTTGGACACCGTTGGACAACGTGGGACAACGTGGGACAACGTGGGACAACGTGGGACAACGTGGGAAACCATGGAACAACGTGGGACAACGTGGGACACCGTTGGACATCGTTGGACATCGTTGGACACCGTGGGACAACGTGGGACAACGTGGGAAAACGTGGGACAACGTGGGACACCGTTGGACATCGCTGGACACCGTTGGACATCGTTGGACACCGTGGGACAACGTGGGACAACGTGGGACAACGTGGGACAACGTGGGACAACGTGGGACAACGTGGGACAACGTGGGACAACGTGGGACAACGTGGGACATCGTGGGACAACGTGGGACAACGTGGGACAACGTGGGACAACGTGGGACATCGTTGGACACCGTTGGACACCGTGGGACAACGTGGGACAACGTGGGACAACGTGGGACAACGTGGGACAACGTGGGACAACGTGGGACAACGTGGGACAACGTGGGACAACGTGGGACAACGTGGGACAACGTGGGACAACGTGGGACAACGTGGGACAACGTGGGACAACGTGGGACAACGTGGGACATCGTGGGATAACGTGGGACAACGTGGGACAACGTGGGACAACGTGGGACAACGTGGGACACCGTTGGACATCGTTGGACACCGTGGGACAACGTGGGACAACGTGGGACAACGTGGGACACCGTGGGACATCGTGGGACAACGTGGGACAACGTGGGACAACGTGGGACAACGTGGGACAACGTGGGACAACGTGGGACACCGTTGGACACCGTGGGACACCGTTGGACACCGTTGGACATCGTTGGACACCGTGGGACAACGTGGGACAACGTGGGACAACGTGGGACAACGTGGGACAACGTGGGACAACGTGGGACAACGTGGGACAACGTGGGACATCGTGGGACAACGTGGGACAACGTGGGACAACGTGGGACAACGTGGGACAACGTGGGACACCGTTGGACAACGTGGGACACCGTTGGACATCGTTGGACACCGTGGGACAACGTGGGACAACGTGGGACAACGTGGGACACCGTTGGACACCGTTGGACATCGTTGGACATCGTTGGACATCGTGGGACACCGTTGGACATCGCTGGACACCGTTGGACATCGTTGGACACCGTGGGACAACGTGGGACAACGTGGGACAACGTGGGACAACGTGGGACAACGTGGGACAACGTGGGACAACGTGGGACACCGTTGGACATCGTTGGACAACGTGGGACAACGTGGGACACCGTTGGACATCGTTGGACACCGTGGGACAACGTGGGACAACGTGGGACAACGTGGGACACCGTTGGACACCGTTGGACATCGTTGGACACCGTGGGACACCGTGGGACAACGTGGGACAACGTGGGACAACGTGGGACAACGTGGGACAACGTGGGACAACGTGGGACACCGTTGGACACCGTTGGACACCGTTGGACACCGTTGGACATCGGTGGACATCGTGGGACACCGTTGGACACCGTGGGACAACGTGGGACAACGTGGGACAACGTGGGACACCGTTGGACACCGTTGGACATCGTTGGACAACGTGGGACAACGTGGGACAACGTGGGACAACGTGGGACAACGTGGGACAACGTGGGACATCGCTGGACACCGTTGGACATCGTTGGACACCGTGGGACAACGTGGGACAACGTGGGACAACGTGGGACAACGTGGGACACCGTTGGACATCGTTGGACACCGTGGGACAACGTGGGACAACGTGGGACAACGTGGGACACCGTTGGACACCGTTGGACATCGTTGGACACCGTTGGACACCGTGGGACAACGTGGGACAACGTGGGACAACGTGGGACAACGTGGGACAACGTGGGACAACGTGGGACAACGTGGGACACCGTTGGACATCGTTGGACAACGTGGGACAACGTGGGACACCGTTGGACATCGTTGGACACCGTGGGACAACGTGGGACAACGTGGGACAACGTGGGACACCGTTGGACACCGTTGGACATCGTTGGACACCGTTGGACACCGTGGGACAACGTGGGACAACGTGGGACAACGTGGGACAACGTGGGACAACGTGGGACAACGTGGGACACCGTTGGACACCGTTGGACACCGTTGGACACCGTTGGACATCGGTGGACATCGTGGGACACCGTTGGACACCGCTGGACATCGTTGGACATCGTTGGACATCGTGGGACACCGTTGGACATCGTTGGACATCGTTGGACACCGTGGGACAACGTGGGACAACGTGGGACAACGTGGGACAACGTGGGACAACGAGGGACAACGTGGGACAACGTGGGACACCGTGGGACAACGTGGGACAACGTGGGACAACGTGGGACAACGTGGGACAACGTGGGACACCGTTGGACATCGTTGGACAACGTGGGACAACGTGGGACAACGTGGGACAACGTGGGACAACGTGGGACAACGTGGGACACCGTTGGACACCGTGGGACACCGTTGGACACCGTTGGACATCGTTGGACACCGTGGGACAACGTGGGACAACGTGGGACAACGTGGGACAACGTGGGACAACGTGGGACAACGTGGGACACCGTTGGACACCGTGGGACACCGCTGGACACCGTTGGACATCGTTGGACACCGTGGGACAACGTGGGACAACGTGGGACAACGTGGGACAACGTGGGACAACGTGGGACAACGTGGGACAACGTGGGACAACGTGGGACAACGTGGGACAACGTGGGACATCGCTGGACACCGTTGGACATCGTTGGACACCGTGGGACAACGTGGGACAACGTGGGACAACGTGGGACAACGTGGGACAACGTGGGACAACGTGGGGCAACGTGGGACAACGTGGGACATCGTGGGACAACGTGGGACAACGTGGGACAACGTGGGACAACGTGGGACAACGTGGGACACCGTTGGACATCGTTGGACAACGTGGGACAACGTGGGACATCGTGGGACAACGTGGGACAACGTGGGACAACGTGGGACAACGTGGGACATCGTTGGACACCGTTGGACACCGTGGGACAACGTGGGACAACGTGGGACAACGTGGGACAACGTGGGACAACGTGGGACAACGTGGGACATCGTGGGACAACGTGGGACAACGTGGGACACCGTTGGACACCGTGGGACAACGTGGGACACCGTTGGACATCGTTGGACACCGTGGGACAACGTGGGGCAACGTGGGACAACGTGGGACATCGTGGGACAACGTGGGACAACGTGGGACAACGTGGGACAACGTGGGACAACGTGGGACAACGTGGGACAACGTGGGACAACGTGGGACAACGTGGGACAACGTGGGACACCGTTGGACATCGTTGGACACCGTGGGACAACGTGGGACAACGTGGGACAACGTGGGACAACGTGGGACAACGTGGGACAACGTGGGACAACGTGGGACAACGTGGGACAACGTGGGACAACGTGGGACAACGTGGGACATCGTGGGACAACGTGGGACAACGTGGGACAACGTGGGACAACGTGGGACATCGTTGGACACCGTTGGACACCGTGGGACAACGTGGGACAACGTGGGACAACGTGGGACAACGTGGGACAACGTGGGACAACTTGGGACAACGTGGGACAACGTGGGGCAACGTGGGACATCGTGGGACAACGTGGGACAACGTGGGACAACGTGGGACAACGTGGGACACCGTTGGACAACGTGGGACACCGTTGGACAACGTGGGACACCGTTGGACATCGTTGGACACCGTGGGACAACGTGGGACAACGTGGGACAACGTGGGAAACCGTTGGACACCGTTGGACATCGTTGGACATCGTTGGACATCGTGGGACACCGTTGGACATCGTTGGACATCGTTGGACACCGTGGGACAACGTGGGACAACGTGGGACAACGTGGGACAACGTGGGACAACGTGGGACAACGTGGGACAACGTGGGACAACGTGGGACACCGTGGGACAACGTGGGACAACGTGGGACAACGTGGGACAACGTGGGACAACGTGGGACAACGTGGGACAACGTGGGACAACGTGGGACATCGTTGGACACCGTTGGACACCGTGGGACAACGTGGGACAACGTGGGACAACGTGGGACAACGTGGGACAACGTGGGACAACGTGGGACAACGTGGGACAACGTGGGACAACGTGGGACAACGTGGGACACCGTTGGACATCGTTGGACAACGTGGGACAACGTGGGACAACGTGGGACAACGTGGGACAACGTGGGACAACGTGGGACAACGTGGGACAACGTGGGACAACGTGGGACATCGTTGGACACCGTTGGACACCGTGGGACAACGTGGGACAACGTGGGACAACGTGGGACAACGTGGGACAACGTGGGACAACGCGGGACAACGTGGGACACCGTGGGACAACGTGGGACAACGTGGGACAACGTGGGACACCGTTGGACACCGTTGGACACCGTGGGACAACGTGGGACAACGTGGGACAACGTGGGACAACGTGGGACATCGTGGGACAACGTGGGACAACGTGGGACAACGTGGGACAACGTGGGACACCGTTGGACAACGTGGGACACCGTTGGACATCGTTGGACACCGTGGGACAACGCGGGACAACGTGGGACAACGTGGGACACCGTTGGACACCGTTGGACATCGTTGGACATCGTTGGACATCGTGGGACACCGTTGGACATCGTTGGACATCGTTGGACACCGTGGGACAACGTGGGACAACGTGGGACAACGTGGGACAACGTGGGACAACGTGGGACAACGTGGGACAACGTGGGACAACGTGGGACAACGTGGGACAACGTGGGACAACGTGGGACAACGTGGGACACCGTTGGACATCGTTGGACAACGTGGGACAACGTGGGACAACGTGGGACAACGTGGGACAACGTGGGACAACGTGGGACACCGTTGGACACCGTGGGACACCGTTGGACACCGTTGGACATCGTTGGACACCGTGAGACAACGTGGGACAACGTGGGACAACGTGGGACAACGTGGGACAACGTGGGACAACGTGGGACAACGTGGGACAACGTGGGACAACGTGGGACACCGTTGGACACCGTGGGACACCGTTGGACACCGTTGGACATCGTTGGACACCGTGGGACAACGTGGGACAACGTGGGACAACGTGGGACAACGTGGGACAACGTGGGACAACGTGGGACAACGCGGGACAACGTGGTACAACGTGGGACACCGTTGGACACCGTGGGACACCGTTGGACACCGTTGGACATCGTGGGACACCGTGGGACAACGTGGGACAACGTGGGACAACGTGGGACAACGTGGGACAACGTGGGACAACGTGGGACAACGTGGGACAACTTGGGACAACGTGGGACAACGTGGGACAACGTGGGACATCGTGGGACAACGTGGGACAACGTGGGACAACGTGGGACAACGTGGGACACCGTTGGACAACGTGGGACACCGTTGGACAACGTGGGACACCGTTGGACATCGTTGGACACCGTGGGACAACGTGGGACAACGTGGGACAACGTGGGACAACGTGGGAAACCGTTGGACACCGTTGGACATCGTTGGACATCGTTGGACATCGTGGGACACCGTTGGACATCGTTGGACATCGTTGGACACCGTGGGACAACGTGGGACAACGTGGGACAACGTGGGACAACGTGGGACAACGTGGGACAACGTGGGACAACGTGGGACAACGTGGGACAACGTGGGACAACGTGGGACAACGTGGGACAACGTGGGACAACGTGGGACACCGTTGGACATCGTTGGACAACGTGGGACAACGTGGGACAACGTGGGACAACGTGGGACAACGTGGGACAACGTGGGACACCGTTAGACACCGTGGGACACCGTTGGACACCGTTGGACATCGTTGGACACCGTGGGACAACGTGGGACAACGTGGGACAACGTGGGACAACGTGGGACAACGTGGGACAACGTGGGACAACGTGGGACAACGTGGGACATCGCTGGACACCGTTGGACATCGTTGGACACCGTGGGACAACGTGGGACAACGTGGGACAACGTGGGACAACGTGGGACAACGTGGGACAACGTGGGGCAACGTGGGACAACGTGGGACATCGTGGGACAACGTGGGACAACGTGGGACAACGTGGGACAACGTGGGACAACGTGGGACACCGTTGGACATCGTTGGACACCGTGGGACAACGTGGGGCAACGTGGGACAACGTGGGACATCGTGGGACAACGTGGGACAACGTGGGACAACGTGGGACAACGTGGGACAACGTGGGACAACATGGGACAACGTGGGACAACGTGGGACAACGTGGGACAACGTGGGACATCGTTGGACACCGTTGGACACCGTGGGACAACGTGGGACAACGTGGGACAACGTGGGACAACGTGGGACAACGTGGGACAACGTGGGACAACGCGGGACAACGTGGGACAACGTGGGACACCGTTGGACACCGTGGGACACCGTTGGACACCGTTGGACATCGTTGGACACCGTGGGACAACGTGGGACAACGTGGGACAACGTGGGACAACGTGGGACAACGTGGGACAACGTGGGACAACGTGGGACAACGTGGGACAACTTGGGACAACGTGGGACAACGTGGGACAACGTGGGACATCGTGGGACAACGTGGGACAACGTGGGACAACGTGGGACAACGTGGGACATCGTGGGACAACGTGGGACAACGTGGGACAACGTGGGACAACGTGGGACAACGTGGGACACCGTTGGACATCGTTGGACAACGTGGGACAACGTGGGACATCGTGGGACAACGTGGGACAACGTGGGACAACGTGGGACAACGTGGGACATCGTTGGACACCGTTGGACACCGTGGGACAACGTGGGACAACGTGGGACATCGTGGGACAACGTGGGACAACGTGGGACAACGTGGGACATCGTGGGACAACGTGGGACAACGTGGGACACCGTTGGACACCGTGGGACAACGTGGGACACCGTTGGACATCGTTGGACACCGTGGGACAACGTGGGGCAACGTGGGACAACGTGGGACATCGTGGGACAACGTGGGACAACGTGGGACAACGTGGGACAACGTGGGACAACGTGGGACAACGTGGGACAACGTGGGACAACGTGGGACAACGTGGGACACCGTTGGACATCGTTGGACACCGTGGGACAACGTGGGACAACGTGGGACAACGTGGGACAACGTGGGACAACGTGGGACAACGTGGGACAACGTGGGACAACGTGGGACAACGTGGGACATCGTGGGACAACGTGGGACAACGTGGGACAACGTGGGACAACGTGGGACATCGTTGGACACCGTTGGACACCGTGGGACAACGTGGGACAACGTGGGACAACGTGGGACAACGTGGGACAACGTGGGACAACGTGGGACAACGCGGGACAACGTGGGACACCGTGGGACAACGTGGGACAACGTGGGACAACGTGGGACACCGTTGGACACCGTTGGACACCGTGGGACAACGTGGGACAACTTGGGACAACGTGGGACAACGTGGGACAACGTGGGACAACGTGGGACAACGTGGGACAACGTGGGACAACTTGGGACAACGTGGGACAACGTGGGACAACGTGGGACATCGTGGGACAACGTGGGACAACGTGGGACAACGTGGGACAACGTGGGACATCGTTGGACACCGTTGGACACCGTGGGACAACGTGGGACAACGTGGGACAACGTGGGACAACGTGGGACAACGTGGGACAACGTGGGACAACGCGGGACAACGTGGGACAACGTGGGACACCGTTGGACACCGTGGGACACCGTTGGACACCGTTGGACATCGTTGGACACCGTGGGACAACGTGGGACAACGTGGGACAACGTGGGACAACGTGGGACAACGTGGGACAACGTGGGACATCGTGGGACAACGTGGGACAACGTGGGACAACGTGGGACAACGTGGGACATCGTTGGACACCGTTGGACACCGTGGGACAACGTGGGACAACGTGGGACAACGTGGGACAACGTGGGACAACGTGGGACAACGTGGGACATCGTGGGACAACGTGGGACAACGTGGGACACCGTTGGACACCGTGGGACAACGTGGGACACCGTTGGACATCGTTGGACACCGTGGGACAACGTGGGGCAACGTGGGACAACGTGGGACATCGTGGGACAACGTGGGACAACGTGGGACAACGTGGGACAACGTGGGACAACGTGGGACAACGTGGGACAACGTGGGACAACGTGGGACAACGTGGGACACCGTTGGACATCGTTGGACACCGTGGGACAACGTGGGACAACGTGGGACAACGTGGGACAACGTGGGACAACGTGGGACAACGTGGGACAACGTGGGACAACGTGGGACAACGTGGGACATCGTGGGACAACGTGGGACAACGTGGGACAACGTGGGACAACGTGGGACATCGTTGGACACCGTTGGACACCGTGGGACAACGTGGGACAACGTGGGACAACGTGGGACAACGTGGGACAACGTGGGACAACGTGGGACAACGCGGGACAACGTGGGACACCGTGGGACAACGTGGGACAACGTGGGACAACGTGGGACACCGTTGGACACCTTTGGACACCGTGGGACAACGTGGGACAACGTGGGACAACGTGGGACAACGTGGGACATTGTGGGACAACGTGGGACAACGTGGGACAACGTGGGACAACGTGGGACACCGTTGGACAACGTGGGACACCGTTGGACATCGTTGGACACCGTGGGACAACGCGGGACAACGTGGGACAACGTGGGACACCGTTGGACACCGTTGGACATCGTTGGACATCGTTGGACATCGTGGGACACCGTTGGACATCGTTGGACATCGTTGGACACCGTGGGACAACGTGGGACAACGTGGGACAACGTGGGACAACGTGGGACAACGTGGGACAACGTGGGACAACGTGGGACAACGTGGGACAACGTGGGACAACGTGGGACAACGTGGGACAACGTGGGACACCGTTGGACATCGTTGGACAACGTGGGACAACGTGGGACAACGTGGGACAACGTGGGACAACGTGGGACAACGTGGGACACCGTTGGACACCGTGGGACACCGTTGGACACCGTTGGACATCGTTGGACACCGTGAGACAACGTGGGACAACGTGGGACAACGTGGGACAACGTGGGACAACGTGGGACAACGTGGGACAACGTGGGACAACGTGGGACAACGTGGGACACCGTTGGACACCGTGGGACACCGTTGGACACCGTTGGACATCGTTGGACACCGTGGGACAACGTGGGACAACGTGGGACAACGTGGGACAACGTGGGACAACGTGGGACAACGTGGGACAACGTGGGACAACGTGGGACAACGTGGGACATCGTTGGACACCGTTGGACACCGTGGGACAACGTGGGACAACGTGGGACAACGTGGGACAACGTGGGACAACGTGGGACAACGTGGGACAACGCGGGACAACGTGGGACAACGTGGGACACCGTTGGACACCGTGGGACACCGTTGGACACCGTTGGACATCGTTGGACACCGTGGGACAACGTGGGACAACGTGGGACAACGTGGGACAACGTGGGACAACGTGGGACAACGTGGGACAACGTGGGACAACTTGGGACAACGTGGGACAACGTGGGACAACGTGGGACATCGTGGGACAACGTGGGACAACGTGGGACAACGTGGGACAACGTGGGACACCGTTGGACAACGTGGGACACCGTTGGACATCGTTGGACACCGTGGGACAACGCGGGACAACGTGGGACAACGTGGGACACCGTTGGACACCGTTGGACATCGTTGGAC
This sequence comes from Bombus terrestris, assembly GCF_910591885.1. Taxonomy (NCBI): domain Eukaryota; kingdom Metazoa; phylum Arthropoda; class Insecta; order Hymenoptera; family Apidae; genus Bombus; species Bombus terrestris. The sequence continues at coordinate 175,004 of NW_025963579.1, read as the reverse complement.
ATCGTTGGACATCGTGGGACACCGTTGGACATCGTTGGACATCGTTGGACACCGTGGGACAACGTGGGACAACGTGGGACAACGTGGGACAACGTGGGACAACGTGGGACAACGTGGGACAACGTGGGACAACGTGGGACAACGTGGGACACCGTTGGACATCGTTGGACAACGTGGGACAACGTGGGACAACGTGGGACAACGTGGGACAACGTGGGACAACGTGGGACACCGTTGGACACCGTGGGACACCGTTGGACACCGTTGGACATCGTTGGACACCGTGAGACAACGTGGGACAACGTGGGACAACGTGGGACAACGTGGGACAACGTGGGACAACGTGGGACAACGTGGGACAACGTGGGACATCGTGGGACAACGTGGGACAACGTGGGACAACGTGGGACAACGTGGGACAACGTGGGACACCGTTGGACAACGTGGGACACCGTTGGACATCGTTGGACACCGTGGGACAACGTGGGACAACGTGGGACAACGTGGGACACCGTTGGACACCGTTGGACATCGTTGGACATCGTTGGACATCGTGGGACACCGTTGGACATCGCTGGACACCGTTGGACATCGTTGGACACCGTGGGACAACGTGGGACAACGTGGGACAACGTGGGACAACGTGGGACAACGTGGGACAACGTGGGGCAACGTGGGACAACGTGGGACATCGTGGGACAACGTGGGACAACGAGGGACAACGTGGGACAACGTGGGACAACGTGGGACACCGTTGGACATCGTTGGACACCGTGGGACAACGTGGGACAACGTGGGACAACGTGGGACACCGTTGGACACCGTTGGACACCGTGGGACAACGTGGGACAACGTGGGACAACGTGGGACAACGTGGGACAACGTGGGACAACGTGGGACAACGTGGGACAACGTGGGACACCGTTGGACATCGTTGGACACCGTGGGACAACGTGGGACAACGTGGGACAACGTGGGACATCGTTGGACACCGTTGGACACCGTTGGACATCGTTGGACACCGTGGGACAACGTGGGACAACGTGGGACAACGTGGGACATCGTTGGACACCGTTGGACACCGTTGGACATCGTTGGACATCGTTGGACACCGTGGGACAACGTGGGACAACGTGGGACAACGTGGGACAACGTGGGACAACGTGGGACAACGTGGGACAACGTGGGACAACGTGGGACATCGTGGGACAACGTGGGACAACGTGGGACAACGTGGGACAACGTGGGACAACGTGGGACAACGTGGGACACCGTTGGACATCGTTGGACACCGTGGGACAACGTGGGACACCGTTGGACACCGTTGGACATCGTTGGACATCGTTGGACATCGTGGGACACCGTTGGACATCGTTGGACATCGTTGGACATCGTGGGACATCGTTGGACACCGTTGGACACCGTGGGACAACGTGGGACAACGTGGGACAACGTGGGACAACGTGGGACAACGTGGGACAACGTGGGACAACGCGGGACAACGTGGGACAACGTGGGACAACGTGGGACAACGTGGGACACCGTTGGACACCGTTGGACATCGTTGGACATCGTTGGACATCGTGGGACACCGTTGGACATCGTTGGACATCGTTGGACATCGTTGGACAACGTGGGACAACGTGGGACAACGTGGGACAACGTGGGACAACGTGGGACAAAGTGGGACATCGTGGGACAACGTGGGACAACGTGGGACAACGTGGGACAACGTGGGACATCGTTGGACACCGTTGGACACCGTGGGACAACGTGGGACAACGTGGGACAACGTGGGACAACGTGGGACAACGTGGGACAACGTGGGACAACGTGGGACAACGCGGGACAACGTGGGACAACGTGGGACACCGTTGGACACCGTGGGACACCGTTGGACACCGTTGGACATCGTTGGACACCGTGGGACAACGTGGGACAACGTGGGACAACGTGGGACAACGTGGGACAACGTGGGACAACGTGGGACAACGTGGGACAACGTGGGACAACGTGGGACAACGTGGGACATCGTGGGACAACGTGGGACAACGTGGGACAACGTGGGACAACGTGGGACAACGTGGGACACCGTTGGACAACGTGGGACACCGTTGGACATCGTTGGACACCGTGGGACAACGTGGGACAACGTGGGACACCGTTGGACACCGTTGGACATCGTTGGACATCGTTGGACATCGTGGGACACCGTTGGACATCGTTGGACACCGTGGGACAACGCGGGACAACGTGGGACAACGTGGGACACCGTTGGACACCGTTGGACATCGTTGGACATCGTTGGACATCGTGGGACACCGTTGGACATCGTTGGACATCGTTGGACACCGTGGGACAACGTGGGACAACGTGGGACAACGTGGGACAACGTGGGACAACGTGGGACAACGTGGGACAACGTGGGACAACGTGGGACAACGTGGGACAACGTGGGACAACGTGGGACACCGTTGGACATCGTTGGACAACGTGGGACAACGTGGGACAACGTGGGACAACGTGGGACAACGTGGGACAACGTGGGACACCGTTGGACACCGTGGGACACCGTTGGACACCGTTGGACATCGTTGGACACCGTGAGACAACGTGGGTCAACGTGGGACAACGTGGGACAACGTGGGACAACGTGGGACAACGTGGGACAACGTGGGACAACGTGGGACATCGTGGGACAACGTGGGACAACGTGGGACAACGTGGGACAACGTGGGACAACGTGGGACACCGTTGGACAACGTGGGACACCGGTGGACATCGTTGGACACCGTGGGACAACGTGGGACAACGTGGGACACCGTTGGACACCGTTGGACATCGTTGGACATCGTTGGACATCGTGGGACACCGTTGGACATCGCTGGACACCGTTGGACATCGTTGGACACCGTGGGACAACGTGGGACAACGTGGGACAACGTGGGACAACGTGGGACAACGTGGGACAACGTGGGGCAACGTGGGACAACGTGGGACATCGTGGGACAACGTGGGACAACGAGGGACAACGTGGGACAACGTGGGACAACGTGGGACAACGTGGGACAACGTGGGGCAACGTGGGACAACGTGGGACAACGTGGGACAACGTGGGACAACGAGGGACAACGTGGGACAACGTGGGACAACGTGGGACACCGTTGGACATCGTTGGACACCGTGGGACAACGTGGGACAACGTGGGACAACGTGGGACACCGTTGGACACCGTTGGACACCGTTGGACACCGTGGGACAACGTGGGACAACGTGGGACAACGTGGGACAACGTGGGACAACGTGGGACAACGTGGGACAACGTGGGACAACGTGGGACAACGTGGGACAACGTGGGACAACGTGGGACAACGTGGGACACCGTTGGACATCGTTGGACACCGTGGGACAACGTGGGACAACGTGGGACAACGTGGGACATCGTTGGACACCGTTGGACACCGTTGGACATCGTTGGACACCGTGGGACAACGTGGGACAACGTGGGACAACGTGGGACAACGTCGGACAACGTCGGACAACGTGGGACAACGTGGGACAATGTGGGACAACGTGGGACAACGTGGGACAACGTGGGACAACGTGGGACAACGTGGGACAACGTGGGACAACGTGGGACATCGTGGGACAACGTGGGACAACGTGGGACAACGTGGGACAACGTGGGACAACGTGGGACAACGTGGGACAACGTGGGACACCGTTGGACATCGTTGGACAACGTGGGACACCGTTGGACATCGTTGGACACCGTGGGACAACGTGGGACAACGTGGGACAACGTGGGACACCGTTGGACACCGTTGGACATCGTTGGACATCGTTGGACATCGTGGGACACCGTTGGACATCGTTGGACATCGTTGGACATCGTTGGACAACGTGGGACAACGTGGGACAACGTGGGACAACGTGGGACAACGTGGGACAACGTGGGACATCGTGGGACAACGTGGGACAACGTGGGACAACGTGGGACAACGTGGGACATCGTTGGACACCGTTGGATACCGTGGGACAACGTGGGACAACGTGGGACAACGTGGAACAACGTGGGACAACGTGGGACAACGTGGGACAACGCGGGACAACGTGGGACAACGTGGGACACCGTTGGACACCGTGGGACAACGTGGGACACCGTTGGACACCGTGGGACACCGTTGGACACCGTTGGACATCGTTGGACAACGTGTGACAACGTGGGACAACGTGGGACAACGTGGGACAACGTGGGACACCGTTGGACACCGTGGGACACCGTTGGACACCGTTGGACATCGTTGGACACCGTGAGACAACGTGGGACAACGTGGGACAACGTGGGACAACGTGGGACAACGTGGGACAACGTGGGACAACGTGGGACATCGTGGGACAACGTGGGACAACGTGGGACAACGTGGGACAACGTGGGACAACGTGGGACACCGTTGGACAACGTGGGACACCGTTGGACATCGTTGGACACCGTGGGACAACGTGGGACAACGTGGGACAACGTGGGACACCGTTGGACACCGTTGGACATCGTTGGACATCGTTGGACATCGTGGGACACCGTTGGACATCGCTGGACACCGTTGGACATCGTTGGACACCGTGGGACAACGTGGGACAACGTGGGACAACGTGGGACAACGTGGGACAACGTGGGACAACGTGGGGCAACGTGGGACAACGTGGGACATCGTGGGACAACGTGGGACAACGAGGGACAACGTGGGACAACGTGGGACAACGTGGGACACCGTTGGACAACGTGGGACACCGTTGGACATCGTTGGACACCGTGGGACAACGTGGGACAACGTGGGACAACGTGGGACACCGTTGGACACCGTTGGACACCGTTGGACATCGTTGGACAACGTGTGACAACGTGGGACAACGTGGGACAACGTGGGACAACGTGGGACACCGTTGGACACCGTGGGACACCGTTGGACACCGTTGGACATCGTTGGACACCGTGAGACAACGTGGGACAACGTGGGACAACGTGGGACAACGTGGGACAACGTGGGACAACGTGGGACAACGTGGGACATCGTGGGACAACGTGGGACAACGTGGGACAACGTGGGACAACGTGGGACACCGTTGGACAACGTGGGACACCGTTGGACATCGTTGGACACCGTGGGACAACGTGGGACAACGTGGGACAACGTGGGACACCGTTGGACACCGTTGGACATCGTTGGACATCGTTGGACATCGTGGGACACCGTTGGACATCGCTGGACACCGTTGGACATCGTTGGACACCGTGGGACAACGTGGGACAACGTGGGACAACGTGGGACAACGTGGGACAACGTGGGACAACGTGGGGCAACGTGGGACAACGTGGGACATCGTGGGACAACGTGGGACAACGAGGGACAACGTGGGACAACGTGGGACAACGTGGGACACCGTTGGACAACGTGGGACACCGTTGGACATCGTTGGACACCGTGGGACAACGTGGGACAACGTGGGACAACGTGGGACACCGTTGGACACCGTGGGACACCGTTGGACACCGTGGGACAACGTGGGACAACGTGGGACAACGTGGGACAACGTGGGACAACGTGGGACAACGTGGGACAACGTGGGACAACGTGGGACAACGTGGGACAACGTGGGACACCGTTGGACATCGTTGGACACCGTGGGACAACGTGGGACAACGTGGGACAACGTGGGACATCGTTGGACACCGTTGGACACCGTTGGACATCGTTGGACACCGTGGGACAACGTGGGACAACGTGGGACAACGTGGGACAACGTGGCACAACGTCGGACAACGTGGGACAACGTGGGACAATGTGGGACAACGTGGGACAACGTGGGACAACGTGGGACAACGTGGGACAACGTGGGACAACGTTGGACACCGTGGGACACCGTTGGACACCGTTGGACAACGTGGGACAACGTGGGACAACGTGGGACAACGTGGGACAACGTGGGAAACCATGGAACAACGTGGGACAACGTGGGACACCGTTGGACATCGTTGGACATCGTTGGACACCGTGGGACAACGTGGGACAACGTGGGAAAACGTGGGACAACGTGGGACACCGTTGGACATCGCTGGACACCGTTGGACATCGTTGGACACCGTGGGACAACGTGGGACAACGTGGGACAACGTGGGACAACGTGGGACAACGTGGGACAACGTGGGACAACGTGGGACAACGTGGGACAACGTGGGACAACGCGGGACAACGTGGGACAACGTGGGACACCGTTGGACACCGTTGGACATCGTTGGACACCGTGGGACAACGTGGGACAACGTGGGACAACGTGGGACAACGTGGGACAACGTGGGACAACGTGGGACAACTTGGGACAACGTGGGACAACGTGGGACAACGTGGGACATCGTGGGACAACGTGGGACAACGTGGGACAACGTGGGACAACGTGGGACACCGTTGGACAACGTGGGACACCGTTGGACATCGTTGGACACCGTGGGACAACGCGGGACAACGTGGGACAACGTGGGACACCGTTGGACACCGTTGGACATCGTTGGACATCGTTGGACATCGTGGGACACCGTTGGACATCGTTGGACATCGTTGGACACCGTGGGACAACGTGGGACAACGTGGGACAACGTGGGACAACGTGGGACAACGTGGGACAACGTGGGACAACGTGGGACAACGTGGGACAACGTGGGACAACGTGGGACAACGTGGGACACCGTTGGACATCGTTGGACAACGTGGGACAACGTGTGACAACGTGGGACAACGTGGGACAACGTGGGACAACGTGGGACACCGTTGGACACCGTGGGACACCGTTGGACACCGTTGGACATCGTTGGACACCGTGAGACAACGTGGGACAACGTGGGACAACGTGGGACAACGTGGGACAACGTGGGACAACGTGGGACAACGTGGGACAACGTGGGACATCGTGGGACAACGTGGGACAACGTGGGACAACGTGGGACAACGTGGGACAACGTGGGACACCGTTGGACAACGTGGGACACCGTTGGACATCGTTGGACACCGTGGGACAACGTGGGACAACGTGGGACAACGTGGGACACCGTTGGACACCGTTGGACATCGTTGGACATCGTTGGACATCGTGGGACACCGTTGGACATCGCTGGACACCGTTGGACATCGTTGGACACCGTGGGACAACGTGGGACAACGTGGGACAACGTGGGACAACGTGGGACAACGTGGGACAACGTGGGGCAACGTGGGACAACGTGGGACATCGTGGGACAACGTGGGACAACGAGGGACAACGTGGGACAACGTGGGACAACGTGGGACACCGTTGGACAACGTGGGACACCGTTGGACATCGTTGGACACCGTGGGACAACGTGGGACAACGTGGGACAACGTGGGACACCGTTGGACACCGTTGGACACCGTTGGACACCGTGGGACAACGTGGGACAACGTGGGACAACGTGGGACAACGTGGGACAACGTGGGACAACGTGGGACAACGTGGGACAACGTGGGACAACGTGGGACAACGTGGGACACCGTTGGACATCGTTGGACACCGTGGGACAACGTGGGACAACGTGGGACAACGTGGGACATCGTTGGACACCGTTGGACACCGTTGGACATCGTTGGACACCGTGGGACAACGTGGGACAACGTGGGACAACGTGGGACAACGTGGGACAACGTCGGACAACGTGGGACAACGTGGGACAATGTGGGACAACGTGGGACAACGTGGGACAACGTGGGACAACGTGGGACAACGTGGGACAACGTTGGACACCGTGGGACACCGTTGGACACCGTTGGACAACGTGGGACAACGTGGGACAACGTGGGACAACGTGGGACAACGTGGGAAACCATGGAACAACGTGGGACAACGTGGGACACCGTTGGACATCGTTGGACATCGTTGGACACCGTGGGACAACGTGGGACAACGTGGGAAAACGTGGGACAACGTGGGACACCGTTGGACATCGCTGGACACCGTTGGACATCGTTGGACACCGTGGGACAACGTGGGACAACGTGGGACAACGTGGGACAACGTGGGACAACGTGGGACAACGTGGGACAACGTGGGACAACGTGGGACAACGTGGGACAACGTGGGACAACGTGGGACAACGTGGGACAACGTGGGACAACGTGGGACAACGTGGGACAACGTGGGACAACGTGGGACAACGTGGGACAACGTGGGACATCGTGGGACAACGTGGGACAACGTGGGACAACGTGGGACAACGTGGGACAACGTGGGACACCGTTGGACATCGTTGGACACCGTGGGACAACGTGGGACAACGTGGGACAACGTGGGACACCGTTGGACATCGTTGGACAACGTGGGACAACGTGGGACAACGTGGGACAACGTGGGACAACGTGGGACAACGTGGGACACCGTTGGACACCGTGGGACACCGTTGGACACCGTTGGACATCGTTGGACACCGTGGGACAACGTGGGACAACGTGGGACAACGTGGGACAACGTGGGACAACGTGGGACAACGTGGGACAACGTGGGACAACGTGGGACATCGTGGGACAACGTGGGACAACGTGGGACAACGTGGGACAACGTGGGACAACGTGGGACACCGTTGGACAACGTGGGACACCGTTGGACATCGTTGGACACCGTGGGACAACGTGGGACAACGTGGGACAACGTGGGACACCGTTGGACACCGTTGGACATCGTTGGACATCGTTGGACATCGTGGGACACCGTTGGACATCGCTGGACACCGTTGGACATCGTTGGACACCGTGGGACAACGTGGGACAACGTGGGACAACGTGGGACACCGTGGGACAACGTGGGACAACGTGGGACACCGTTGGACATCGTTGGACAACGTGGGACAACGTGGGACACCGTTGGACATCGTTGGACACCGTGGGACAACGTGGGACAACGTGGGACAACGTGGGACACCGTTGGACACCGTTGGACATCGTTGGACACCGTGGGACAACGTGGGACAACGTGGGAAAACGTGGGACAACGTGGGACAACGTGGGACAACGTGGGACAACGTGGGACAACGTGGGACACCGTTGGACATCGTTGGACACCGTGGGACACCGTTGGACACCGTTGGACAACGTGGGACAACGTGGGAGAACGTGGGACAACGTGGGACAACGTGGGAAACCATGGAACAACGTGGGACAACGTGGGACACCGTTGGACATCGTTGGACATCGTTGGACACCGTGGGACAACGTGGGACAACGTGGGAAAACGTGGGACAACGTGGGACACCGTTGGACATCGCTGGACACCGTTGGACATCTTTGGACACCGTGGGACAACGTGGGACAACGTGGGACAACGTGGGACAACGTGGAACAACGTGGGACAACGTGGGACAACGTGGGACAACGTGGGACAACGTGGGACAACGTGGGACAACGTGGGACAACGTGGGACAACGTGGGACAACGTGGGACAACGTGGGACATCGTGGGACAACGTGGGACAACGTGGGACAACGTGGGACAACGTGGGACAACGTGGGACAACGTTGGACACCGTTGGACATCGTTGGACATCGTTGGACATCGTGGGACACCGTTGGACATCGCTGGACACCGTTGGACATCGTTGGACACCGTGGGACAACGTGGGACAACGTGGGACAACGTGGGACAACGTGGGACAACGTGGGACAACGTCGGGCAACGTGGGACAACGTGGGACATCGTGGGACAACGTGGGAGAACGAGGGACAACGTGGGACAACGTGGGACAACGTGGGACACCGTTGGACATCGTTGGACACCGTGGGACAACGTGGGACAACGTGGGACAACGTGGGACACCGTTGGACACCGTTGGACATCGTTGGACACCGTTGGACATCGTTGGACATCGTTGGACATCGTGGGACACCGTTGGACATCGCTGGACACCGTTGGACATCGTTGGACACCGTGGGACAACGTGGGACATCGTGGGACAACGTGGGACAACGTGGGACAACGTGGGACAACGTGGGACACCGTTGGACAACGTGGGACACCGTTGGACATCGCTGGACACCGTTGGACATCGTTGGACACCGTGGGACAACGTGGGACATCGTGGGACAACGTGGGACAACGTGGGACAACGTGGGACAACGTGGGACACCGTTGGACAACGTGGGACACCGTTGGACATCGTTGGACACCGTGGGACAACGCGGGACAACGTGGGACAACGTGGGACACCGTTGGACACCGTTGGACATCGTTGGACATCGTTGGACATCGTGGGACACCGTTGGACATCGTTGGACATCGTTGGACACCGTGGGACAACGTGGGACAACGTGGGACAACGTGGGACAACGTGGGACAACGTGGGACAACGTGGGACAACGTGGGACAACGTGGGACAACGTGGGACAACGTGGGACAACGTGGGACAACGTGGGACACCGTTGGACATCGTTGGACAACGTGGGACAACGTGTGACAACGTGGGACAACGTGGGACAACGTGGGACAACGTGGGACACCGTTGGACACCGTGGGACACCGTTGGACACCGTTGGACATCGTTGGACACCGTGAGACAACGTGGGACAACGTGGGACAACGTGGGACAACGTGGGACAACGTGGGACAACGTGGGACAACGTGGGACATCGTGGGACAACGTGGGACAACGTGGGACAACGTGGGACAACGTGGGACAACGTGGGACACCGTTGGACAACGTGGGACACCGTTGGACATCGTTGGACACCGTGGGACAACGTGGGACAACGTGGGACAACGTGGGACACCGTTGGACACCGTTGGACATCGTTGGACATCGTTGGACATCGTGGGACACCGTTGGACATCGCTGGACACCGTTGGACATCGTTGGACACCGTGGGACAACGTGGGACAACGTGGGACAACGTGGGACAACGTGGGACAACGTGGGACAACGTGGGGCAACGTGGGACAACGTGGGACATCGTGGGACAACGTGGGACAACGAGGGACAACTTGGGACAACGTGGGACAACGTGGGACACCGTTGGACAACGTGGGACACCGTTGGACATCGTTGGACACCGTGGGACAACGTGGGACAACGTGGGACAACGTGGGACACCGTTGGACACCGTTGGACACCGTTGGACACCGTGGGACAACGTGGGACAACGTGGGACAACGTGGGACAACGTGGGACAACGTGGGACAACGTGGGACAACGTGGGACAACGTGGGACAACGTGGGACAACGTGGGACACCGTTGGACATCGTTGGACACCGTGGGACAACGTGGGACAACGTGGGACAACGTGGGACAACGTGGGACAACGTGGGACAACGTGGGACAACGTGGGACACCGTTGGACACCGTTGGACACCGTTGGACACCGTGGGACAACGTGGGACAACGTGGGACAACGTGGGACAACGTGGGACAACGTGGGACAACGTGGGACAACGTGGGACAACGTGGGACAACGTGGGACAACGTGGGACACCGTTGGACATCGTTGGACACCGTGGGACAACGTGGGACAACGTGGGACAACGTGGGACAACGTGGGACAACGTCGGACAACGTGGGACAACGTGGGACAATGTGGGACAACGTGGGACAACGTGGGACAACGTGGGACAACGTGGGACAACGTGGGACATCGTGGGACAACGTGGGACAACGTGGGACAACGTGGGACAACGTGGGACAACGTGGGACACCGTTGGACAACGTGGGACACCGTTGGACATCGTTGGACACCGTGGGACAACGTGGGACAACGTGGGACAACGTGGGACACCGTTGGACACCGTTGGACATCGTTGGACATCGTTGGACATCGTGGGACACCGTTGGACATCGCTGGACACCGTTGGACATCGTTGGACACCGTGGGACAACGTGGGACAACGTGGACAACGTGGGACAACGTGGGACAACGTGGGACAACGTGGGGCAACGTGGGACAACGTGGGACATCGTGGGACAACGTGGGACAACGAGGGACAACGTGGGACAACGTGGGACAACGTGGGACACCGTTGGACAACGTGGGACACCGTTGGACATCGTTGGACACCGTGGGACAACGTGGGACAACGTGGGACAACGTGGGACACCGTTGGACACCGTTGGACACCGTTGGACACCGTGGGACAACGTGGGACAACGTGGGACAACGTGGGACAACGTGGGACAACGTGGGACAACGTGGGACAACGTGGGACAACGTGGGACAACGTGGGACAACGTGGGACACCGTTGGACATCGTTGGACACCGTGGGACAACGTGGGACAACGTGGGACAACGTGGGACATCGTTGGACACCGTTGGACACCGTTGGACATCGTTGGACACCGTGGGACAACGTGGGACAACGTGGGACAACGTGGGACAACGTGGGACAACGTCGGACAACGTGGGACAACGTGGGACAATGTGGGACAACGTGGGACAACGTGGGACAACGTGGGACAACGTGGGACAACGTGGGACAACGTTGGACACCGTGGGACACCGTTGGACACCGTTGGACAACGTGGGACAACGTGGGACAACGTGGGACAACGTGGGACAACGTGGGAAACCATGGAACAACGTGGGACAACGTGGGACACCGTTGGACATCGTTGGACATCGTTGGACACCGTGGGACAACGTGGGACAACGTGGGAAAACGTGGGACAACGTGGGACACCGTTGGACATCGCTGGACACCGTTGGACATCGTTGGACACCGTGGGACAACGTGGGACAACGTGGGACAACGTGGGACAACGTGGGACAACGTGGGACAACGTGGGACAACGTGGGACAACGTGGGACAACGTGGGACAACGTGGGACAACGTGGGACAACGTGGGACAACGTGGGACAACGTGGGACAACGTGGGACAACGTGGGACAACGTGGGACAACGTGGGACAACGTGGGACATCGTGGGACAACGTGGGACAACGTGGGACAACGTGGGACAACGTGGGACAACGTGGGACACCGTTGGACATCGTTGGACACCGTGGGACAACGTGGGACAACGTGGGACAACGTGGGACACCGTTGGACATCGTTGGACAACGTGGGACAACGTGGGACAACGTGGGACAACGTGGGACAACGTGGGACAACGTGGGACACCGTTGGACACCGTGGGACACCGTTGGACACCGTTGGACATCGTTGGACACCGTGGGACAACGTGGGACAACGTGGGACAACGTGGGACAACGTGGGACAACGTGGGACAACGTGGGACAACGTGGGACAACGTGGGACATCGTGGGACAACGTGGGACAACGTGGGACAACGTGGGACAACGTGGGACAACGTGGGACACCGTTGGACACCGTTGGACATCGTTGGACATCGTTGGACATCGTGGGACACCGTTGGACATCGCTGGACACCGTTGGACATCGTTGGACACCGTGGGACAACGTGGGACAACGTGGGACAACGTGGGACAACGTGGGACAACGTGGGACAACGTGGGACACCGTTGGACATCGTTGGACAACGTGGGACAACGTGGGACACCGTTGGACATCGTTGGACACCGTGGGACAACGTGGGACAACGTGGGACAACGTGGGACACCGTTGGACACCGTTGGACATCGTTGGACACCGTGGGACAACGTGGGACAACGTGGGAAAACGTGGGACAACGTGGGACAACGTGGGACAACGTGGGACAACGTGGGACAACGTGGGACACCGTTGGACATCGTTGGACACCGTGGGACACCGTTGGACACCGTTGGACAACGTGGGACAACGTGGGAGAACGTGGGACAACGTGGGACAACGTGGGAAACCATGGAACAACGTGGGACAACGTGGGACACCGTTGGACATCGTTGGACATCGTTGGACACCGTGGGACAACGTGGGACAACGTGGGAAAACGTGGGACAACGTGGGACACCGTTGGACATCGCTGGACACCGTTGGACATCTTTGGACACCGTGGGACAACGTGGGACAACGTGGGACAACGTGGGACAACGTGGGACAACGTGGGACAACGTGGGACAACGTGGGACAACGTGGGACAACGTGGGACAACGTGGGACAACGTGGGACAACGTGGGACAACGTGGGACAACGTGGGACATCGTGGGACAACGTGGGACAACGTGGGACAACGTGGGACAACGTGGGACAACGTGGGACAACGTTGGACACCGTTGGACATCGTTGGACATCGTTGGACATCGTGGGACACCGTTGGACATCGCTGGACACCGTTGGACATCGTTGGACACCGTGGGACAACGTGGGACAACGTGGGACAACGTGGGACAACGTGGGACAACGTGGGACAACGTCGGGCAACGTGGGACAACGTGGGACATCGTGGGACAACGTGGGACAACGAGGGACAACGTGGGACAACGTGGGACAACGTGGGACACCGTTGGACATCGTTGGACACCGTGGGACAACGTGGGACAACGTGGGACAACGTGGGACACCGTTGGACACCGTTGGACATCGTTGGACACCGTTGGACATCGTTGGACATCGTTGGACATCGTGGGACACCGTTGGACATCGCTGGACACCGTTGGACATCGTTGGACACCGTGGGACAACGTGGGACATCGTGGGACAACGTGGGACAACGTGGGACAACGTGGGACAACGTGGGACACCGTTGGACAACGTGGGACACCGTTGGACATCGCTGGACACCGTTGGACATCGTTGGACACCGTGGGACAACGTGGGACATCGTGGGACAACGTGGGACAACGTGGGACAACGTGGGACAACGTGGGACACCGTTGGACAACGTGGGACACCGTTGGACATCGTTGGACACCGTGGGACAACGCGGGACAACGTGGGACAACGTGGGACACCGTTGGACACCGTTGGACATCGTTGGACATCGTTGGACATCGTGGGACACCGTTGGACATCGTTGGACATCGTTGGACACCGTGGGACAACGTGGGACAACGTGGGACAACGTGGGACAACGTGGGACAACGTGGGACAACGTGGGACACCGTGGGACAACGTGGGACAACGTGGGACAACGTGGGACAACGTGGGACAACGTGGGACACCGTTGGACATCGTTGGACAACGTGGGACAACGTGTGACAACGTGGGACAACGTGGGACAACGTGGGACAACGTGGGACACCGTTGGACACCGTGGGACACCGTTGGACACCGTTGGACATCGTTGGACACCGTGGGACAACGTGGGACAACGTGGGACAACGTGGGACAACGTGGGACAACGTGGGACAACGTGGGACAACGTGGGACATCGTGGGACAACGTGGGACAACGTGGGACAACGTGGGACAACGTGGGACAACGTGGGACACCGTTGGACAACGTGGGACACCGTTGGACATCGTTGGACAACGTGGGACAACGTGGGACAACGTGGGACAACGTGGGACACCGTTGGACACCGTTGGACATCGTTGGACATCGTTGGACATCGTGGGACACCGTTGGACATCGCTGGACACCGTTGGACATCGTTGGACACCGTGGGACAACGTGGGACAACGTGGGACAACGTGGGACAACGTGGGACAACGTGGGACAACGTGGGGCAACGTGGGACAACGTGGGACATCGTGGGACAACGTGGGACAACGAGGGACAACGTGGGACAACGTGGGACAACGTGGGACACCGTTGGACAACGTGGGACACCGTTGGACATCGTTGGACACCGTGGGACAACGTGGGACAACGTGGGACAACGTGGGACACCGTTGGACACCGTTGGACACCGTTGGACACCGTGGGACAACGTGGGACAACGTGGGACAACGTGGGACAACGTGGGACAACGTGGGACAACGTGGGACAACGTGGGACAACGTGGGACAACGTGGGACAACGTGGGACACCGTTGGACATCGTTGGACACCGTGGGACAACGTGGGACAACGTGGGACAACGTGGGACAACGTGGGACAACGTCGGACAACGTGGGACAACGTGGGACAATGTGGGACAACGTGGGACAACGTGGGACAACGTGGGACAACGTGGGACAACGTGGGACAACGTTGGACACCGTGGGACACCGTTGGACACCGTTGGACAACGTGGGACAACGTGGGACAACGTGGGACAACGTGGGACAACGTGGGAAACCATGGAACAACGTGGGACAACGTGGGACACCGTTGGACATCGTTGGACATCGTTGGACACCGTGGGACAACGTGGGACAACGTGGGAAAACGTGGGACAACGTGGGACACCGTTGGACATCGCTGGACACCGTTGGACATCGTTGGACACCGTGGGACAACGTGGGACAACGTGGGACAACGTGGGTCAACGTGGGACAACGTGGGACAACGTGGGGCAACGTGGGACAACGTGGGACATCGTGGGACAACGTGGGACAACGAGGGACAACGTGGGACAACGTGGGACAACGTGGGACACCGTTGGACAACGTGGGACACCGTTGGACATCGTTGGACACCGTGGGACAACGTGGGACAACGTGGGACAACGTGGGACACCGTTGGACACCGTTGGACACCGTTGGACACCGTGGGACAACGTGGGACAACGTGGGACAACGTGGGACAACGTGGGACAACGTGGGACAACGTGGGACAACGTGGGACAACGTGGGACAACGTGGGACAACGTGGGACACCGTTGGACATCGTTGGACACCGTGGGACAACGTGGGACAACGTGGGACAACGTGGGACATCGTTGGACACCGTTGGACACCGTTGGACATCGTTGGACACCGTGGGACAACGTGGGACAACGTGGGACAACGTGGGACAACGTGGGACAACGTCGGACAACGTGGGACAACGTGGGACAATGTGGGACAACGTGGGACAACGTGGGACAACGTGGGACAACGTGGGACAACGTGGGACAACGTTGGACACCGTGGGACACCGTTGGACACCGTTGGACAACGTGGGACAACGTGGGACAACGTGGGACAACGTGGGACAACGTGGGAAACCATGGAACAACGTGGGACAACGTGGGACACCGTTGGACATCGTTGGACATCGTTGGACACCGTGGGACAACGTGGGACAACGTGGGAAAACGTGGGACAACGTGGGACACCGTTGGACATCGCTGGACACCGTTGGACATCGTTGGACACCGTGGGACAACGTGGGACAACGTGGGACAACGTGGGACAACGTGGGACAACGTGGGACAACGTGGGACAACGTGGGACAACGTGGGACAACGTGGGACAACGTGGGACAACGTGGGACAACGTGGGAGAACGTGGGACAACGTGGGACAACGTGGGACAACGTGGGACAACGTGGGACAACGTGGGACAACGTGGGACAACGTGGGACACCGTTGGACATCGTTGGACAACGTGGGACAACGTGGGACAACGTGGGACAACGTGGGACAACGTGGGACAACGTGGGACACCGTTGGACACCGTGGGACACCGTTGGACACCGTTGGACATCGTTGGACACCGTGGGACAACGTGGGACAACGTGGGACAACGTGGGACAACGTGGGACAACGTGGGACAACGTGGGACAACGTGGGACAACGTGGGACATCGTGGGACAACGTGGGACAACGTGGGACAACGTGGGACAACGTGGGACAACGTGGGACACCGTTGGACAACGTGGGACACAGTTGGACATCGTTGGACACCGTGGGACAACGTGGGACAACGTGGGACAACGTGGGACACCGTTGGACACCGTTGGACATCGTTGGACATCGTTGGACATCGTGGGACACCGTTGGACATCGCTGGACACCGTTGGACATCGTTGGACACCGTGGGACAACGTGGGACAACGTGGGACAACGTGGGACAACGTGGGACAACGTGGGACAACGTGGGACACCGTTGGACATCGTTGGACAACGTGGGACAACGTGGGACACCGTTGGACATCGTTGGACACCGTGGGACAACGTGGGACAACGTGGGACAACGTGGGACACCGTTGGACACCGTTGGACATCGTTGGACACCGTGGGACAACGTGGGACAACGTGGGAAAACGTGGGACAACGTGGGACAACGTGGGACAACGTGGGACAACGTGGGACAACGTGGGACACCGTTGGACATCGTTGGACACCGTGGGACACCGTTGGACACCGTTGGACAACGTGGGACAACGTGGGAGAACGTGGGACAACGTGGGACAACGTGGGAAACCATGGAACAACGTGGGACAACGTGGGACACCGTTGGACATCGTTGGACATCGTTGGACACCGTGGGACAACGTGGGACAACGTGGGAAAACGTGGGACAACGTGGGACACCGTTGGACATCGCTGGACACCGTTGGACATCTTTGGACACCGTGGGACAACGTGGGACAACGTGGGACAACGTGGGACAACGTGGGACAACGTGGGACAACGTGGGACAACGTGGGACATCGTGGGACAACGTGGGACAACGTGGGACAACGTGGGACAACGTGGGACAACGTGGGACACCGTTGGACATCGTTGGACACCGTGGGACAACGTGGGACAACGTGGGACAACGTGGGACACCGTTGGACACCGTTGGACACCGTTGGACACCGTTGGACATCGTTGGACACCGTGGGACAACGTGGGACAACGTGGGACAACGTGGGAAACCATGGAACAACGTGGGACAACGTGGGACACCGTTGGACATCGTTGGACAACGTGGGACAACGTGGGACAACGTGGGACAACGTGGGACAACGTGGGACAACGTGGGACAACGTGGGACACCGTTGGACACCGTGGGACACCGTTGGACACCGTTGGACATCGTTGGACACCGTGGGACAACGTGGGACAACGTGGGACAACGTGGGACAACGTGGGACAACGTGGGACAACGTGGGACAACGTAGGACAACGTGGGACAACGTGGGACATCGTGGGACAACGTGGGACAACGTGGGACAACGTGGGACACCGTTGGACACCGTTGGACACCGTTGGACACCGTTGGACATCGTTGGACACCGTGGGACAACGTGGGACAACGTGGGACAACGTGGGAAACCATGGAACAACGTGGGACAACGTGGGACACCGTTGGACATCGTTGGACATCGTTGGACACCGTGGGACAACGTGGGACAACGTGGGAAAACGTGGGACAACGTGGGAAAACGTGGGACAACGTGGGACAACGTGGGACATCGTTGGACACCGTTGGACACCGTTGGACATCGTTGGACACCGTGGGACAACGTGGGACAACGTGGGACAACGTGGGACAACGTGGGACAACGTGGGACAACGTGGGACATCGTGGGACAACGTGGGACAACGTGGGACAACGTGGGACAACGTGGGACAACGTGGGACACCGTTGGACAACGTGGGACACAGTGGGACATCGTTGGACACCGTGGGACAACGTGGGACAACGTGGGACAACGTGGGACACCGTTGGACATCGTTGGACACCGTGGGTCAACGTGGGACAACGTGGGACAACGTGGGACACCGTTGGACACCGTGGGACACCGTTGGACACCGTTGGACATCGTTGGACACCGTGGGACATCGTGGGACACCGTTGGACACCGTGGGACACCGTTGGACACCGTTGGACAACGTGGGACAACGTGGGACAACGTCGGACAACGTGGGACAACGTGGGACAATGTGGGACAACGTGGGACAACGTGGGACAACGTGGGACAACGTGGGAAACCATGGAACAACGTGGGACAACGTGGGACACCGTTGGACATCGTTGGACATCGTTGGACACCGTGGGACAACGTGGGACAACGTGGGAAAACGTGGGACAACGTGGGACAACGTGGGACAACGTGGGACAACGTGGGACAACGTGGGACAACGTGGGACAACGTGGGACAACGTGGGACACGGTGGGACAACGTGGGACAACGTGGGACAACGTGGGACAACGTGGGACAACGTGGGACACCGTTGGACAACGTGGGACACAGTTGGACATCGTTGGACACCGTGGGACAACGTGGGACAACGTGGGACAACGTGGGAAACCATGGAACAACGTGGGACAACGTGGGACACCGTTGGACATCGTTGGACATCGTTGGACACCGTGGGACAACGTGGGACAACGTGGGAAAACGTGGGACAACGTGGGACAACGTGGGACAACGTGGGACAACGTGGGACAACGTGGGACAACGTGGGACAACGTGGGACAACGTGGGACATCGTGGGACAACGTGGGACAACGTGGGACAACGTGGGACAACGTGGGACAACGTGGGACACCGTTGGACAACGTGGGACACAGTTGGACATCGTTGGACACCGTGGGACAACGTGGGACAACGTGGGACAACGTGGGACACCGTTGGACACCGTTGGACATCGTTGGACATCGTTGGACATCGTGGGACACCGTTGGACATCGCTGGACACCGTTGGACATCGTTGGACACCGTGGGACAACGTGGGACAACGTGGGACAACGTGGGACAACGTGGGACAACGTGGGACAACGTGGGACACCGTTGGACATCGTTGGACAACGTGGGACAACGTGGGACACCGTTGGACATCGTTGGACACCGTGGGACAACGTGGGACAACGTGGGACAACGTGGGACACCGTTGGACACCGTTGGACATCGTTGGACACCGTGGGACAACGTGGGACAACGTGGGAAAACGTGGGACAACGTGGGACAACGTGGGACAACGTGGGACAACGTGGGACAACGTGGGACACCGTTGGACATCGTTAGACACCGTGGGACACCGTTGGACACCGTTGGACAACGTGGGACAACGTGGGAGAACGTGGGACAACGTGGGACAACGTGGGAAACCATGGAACAACGTGGGACAACGTGGGACACCGTTGGACATCGTTGGACATCGTTGGACACCGTGGGACAACGTGGGACAACGTGGGAAAACGTGGGACAACGTGGGACACCGTTGGACATCGCTGGACACCGTTGGACATCTTTGGACACCGTGGGACAACGTGGGACAACGTGGGACAACGTGGGACAACGTGGGACAACGTGGGACAACGTGGGACAACGTGGGACATCGTGGGACAACGTGGGACAACGTGGGACAACGTGGGACAACGTGGGACAACGTGGGACACCGTTGGACATCGTTGGACACCGTGGGACAACGTGGGACAACGTGGGACAACGTGGGACACCGTTGGACACCGTTGGACACCGTTGGACACCGTTGGACATCGTTGGACACCGTGGGACAACGTGGGACAACGTGGGACAACGTGGGAAACCATGGAACAACGTGGGACAACGTGGGACACCGTTGGACATCGTTGGACAACGTGGGACAACGTGGGACAACGTGGGACAACGTGGGACAACGTGGGACAACGTGGGACAACGTGGGACACCGTTGGACACCGTGGGACACCGTTGGACACCGTTGGACATCGTTGGACACCGTGGGACAACGTGGGACAACGTGGGACAACGTGGGACAACGTGGGACAACGTGGGACAACGTGGGACAACGTAGGACAACGTGGGACAACGTGGGACATCGTGGGACAACGTGGGACAACGTGGGACAACGTGGGACACCGTTGGACACCGTTGGACACCGTTGGACACCGTTGGACATCGTTGGACACCGTGGGACAACGTGGGACAACGTGGGACAACGTGGGAAACCATGGAACAACGTGGGACAACGTGGGACACCGTTGGACATCGTTGGACATCGTTGGACACCGTGGGACAACGTGGGACAACGTGGGAAAACGTGGGACAACGTGGGAAAACGTGGGACAACGTGGGACACCGTTGGACATCGCTGGACACCGTTGGACATCGTTGGACACCGTGGGACAACGTGGGACAACGTGGGACATCGTTGGACACCGTTGGACACCGTTGGACATCGTTGGACACCGTGGGACAACGTGGGACAACGTGGGACAACGTGGGACAACGTGGGACAACGTGGGACAACGTGGGACATCGTGGGACAACGTGGGACAACGTGGGACAACGTGGGACAACGTGGGACAACGTGGGACACCGTTGGACAACGTGGGACACAGTTGGACATCGTTGGACACCGTGGGACAACGTGGGACAACGTGGGACAACGTGGGACACCGTTGGACATCGTTGGACACCGTGGGTCAACGTGGGACAACGTGGGACAACGTGGGACACCGTTGGACACCGTTGGACACCGTTGGACACCGTTGGACATCGTTGGACACCGTGGGACATCGTGGGACACCGTTGGACACCGTGGGACACCGTTGGACACCGTTGGACAACGTGGGACAACGTGGGACAACGTCGGACAACGTGGGACAACGTGGGACAATGTGGGACAACGTGGGACAACGTGGGACAACGTGGGACAACGTGGGACAACGTGGGACAACGTGGGACAACGTGGGACATCGTGGGACAACGTGGGACAACGTGGGACAACGTGGGACAACGTGGGACATCGTTGGACACCGTTGGACACCGTTGGACATCGTTGGACACCGTGGGACAACGTGGGACAACGTGGGAAAACGTGGGACAACGTGGGACAACGTGGGACAACGTGGGACAACGTGGGACAACGTGGGACAACGTGGGACAACGTGGGACAACGTGGGACAACGTGGGACATCGTGGGACAACGTGGGACAACGTGGGACAACGTGGGACAACGTGGGACAACGTGGGACACCGTTGGACAACGTGGGACACCGTTGGACACCGTTGGACACCGTTGGACACCGTTGGACATCGTTGGACACCGTGGGACAACGTGGGACAACGTGGGACAACGTGGGAAACCATGGAACAACGTGGGACAACGTGGGACACCGTTGGACATCGTTGGACATCGTTGGACACCGTGGGACAACGTGGGACAACGTGGGAAAACGTGGGACAACGTGGGAAAACGTGGGACAACGTGGGACACCGTTGGACATCGCTGGACACCGTTGGACATCGTTGGACACCGTGGGACAACGTGGGACAACGTGGGACAACGTGGGACAACGTGGGACAACGTGGGACAACGTGGGACAACGTGGGACAACGTGGGACAACGTGGGACATCGTGGGACAACGTGGGACAACGTGGGACACCGTTGGACATCGTTGGACACCGTGGGTCAACGTGGGACAACGTGGGACAACGTGGGACACCGTTGGACACCGTTGGACACCGTTGGACACCGTTGGACATCGTTGGACACCGTGGGACAACGTGGGACAACGTGGGACAACGTGGGAAACCATGGAACAACGTGGGACAACGTGGGACACCGTTGGACATCGTTGGACAACGTGGGACAACGTGGGACAACGTGGGACAACGTGGGACAACGTGGGACAACGTGGGACATCGTGGGACAACGTGGGACAACGTGGGACAACGTGGGACAACGTGGGACATCGTGGGACAACGTGGGACAACGTGGGACAACGTGGGACACCGTTGGACACCGTTGGACACCGTTGGACAACGTGGGACAACGTGGGAAAACGTGGGACAACGTGGGACAACGTGGGACACCGTTGGACATCGTTGGACAACGTGGGACAACGTGGGACAACGTGGGACAACGTGGGACAACGTGGGACAACGTGGGACAACGTGGGACACCGTTGGACACCGTGGGACACCGTTGGACACCGTTGGACATCGTTGGACACCGTGGGACAACGTGGGACAACGTGGGACAACGTGGGACAACGTGGGACAACGTGGGACAACGTGGGACAACGTGGGACAACGTGGGACAACGTGGGACAACGTGGGACATCGTGGGACAACGTGGGACAACGTGGGACAACGTGGGACAACGTGGGACACCGTTGGACAACGTGGGACACCGTGGGACAACGTGGGACAACGTGGGACAACGTGGGACAACGTGGGACAACGTGGGACAACGTGGGACAACGTGGGACAACGTGGGACAACGTGGGACACCGTTGGACATCGTTGGACACCGTGGGACAACGTGGGACAACGTGGGACAACGTGGGACATCGTTGGACACCGTTGGACACCGTTGGACACCGTTGGACACCGTTTGACATCGGTGGACATCGTGGGACACCGTTGGACACCGTGGGACAACGTGGGACAACGTGGGACAACGTGGGACACCGTTGGACACCGTTGGACATCGTTGGACATCGTTGGACATCGTGGGACACCGTTGGACAACGTGGGACAACGTGGGACAACGTGGGACACCGTGGGACACCGTTGGACACCGTTGGACATCGTTGGACACCGTGGGACAACGTGGGACAACGTGGGACACCGTTGGACACCGTGGGACAACGTGGGACAACGTGGGACAACGTGGGACAACGTGGGACAACGTGGGACAACGTAGGACAACGTGGGACAACGTGGGACAACGTGGGACACCGTTGGACACCGTTGGACATCGTTGGACATCGTTGGACATCGTGGGACACCGTTGGACAACGTAAGACAACGTGGGACAACGTGGGACACCGTGGGACACCGTTGGACACCGTTGGACATCGTTGGACACCGTGGGACAACGTGGCACATCGTGGGACACCGTTGGACACCGTGGGACACCGTTGGACACCGTTGGACAACGTGGGACAACGTGGGACAACGTCGGACAACGTGGGACAACGTGGGACACCGTTGGACATCGTTGGACAACGTGGGACAACGTGGGACAACGTGGGACAACGTGGGACAACGTGGGACAACGTGGGACACCGTTGGACACCGTGGGACAACGTGGGACAACGTGGGACAACGTGGGGCAACGTGGGACAACGTGGGACATCGTGGGACAACGTGGGACAACGTGGGACAACGTGTGACAACGTGGGACAACGTGGGACACCGTTGGACATCGTTGGACACCGTGGGACAACGTGGGGCAACGTGGGACAACGTGGGACATCGTGGGACAACGTGGGACAACGTGGGACAACTTGGGACAACGTGGGACAACGTGGGACAACGTGGGACAACGTGGGACAACGTGGGACAACGTGGGACACCGTTGGACATCGTTGGACAACGTGGGACAACGTGGGACAACGTGGGACAACGTGGGACAACGTGGGACACCGTGGGACAACGTGGGACAACGTGGGACAACGTGGGACACCGTTGGACACCGTTGGACATCGTTGGACATCGTTGGACATCGTGGGACACCGTTGGACATCGTTGGACATCGTTGGACACCGTGGGACAACGTGGGACAACGTGGGACAACGTGGGACAACGTGGGACAACGAGGGACAACGTGGGACAACGTGGGACAACGTGGGACAACGTGGGACAACGTGGGACAACGTGGGACAACGTGGGACAACGTGGGACACCGTTGGACATCGTTGGACAACGTGGGACAACGTGGGACAACGTGGGACAACGTGGGACAACGTGGGACAACGTGGGACACCGTTGGACACCGTGGGACACTGTTGGACACCGTTGGACATCGTTGGACACCGTGGGACAACGTGGGACAACGTGGGACAACGTGGGACAACGTGGGACAACGTGGGACAACGTGGGACAACGTGGGACAACGTGGGACAACGTGGGACAACGTGGGACAACGTGGGGCAACGTGGGACAACGTGGGACATCGTGGGACAACGTGGGACAACGTGGGACAACGTGGGACAACGTGGGACAACGTGGGACACCGTTGGACATCGTTGGACACCGTGGGACAACGTGGGGCAACGTGGGACAACGTGGGACATCGTGGGACAACGTGGGACAACGTGGGACAACGTGGGACAACGTGGGACAACGTGGGACAACGTGGGACAACGTGGGACAACGTGGGACAACGTGGGACACCGTTGGACATCGTTGGACACCGTGGGACAACGTGGGACAACGTGGGACAACGTGGGACAACGTGGGACAACGTGGGACAACGTGGGACAACGTGGGACAACGTGGGACAACGCGGGACAACGTGGGACAACGTGGGACACCGTTGGACACCGTGGGACACCGTTGGACACCGTTGGACATCGTTGGACACCGTGGGACAACGTGGGACAACGTGGGACAACGTGGGACAACGTGGGACAACGTGGGACAACGTGGGACAACGTGGGACAACGTGGGACAACGTGGGACAACGTGGGACAACGTGGGACAACGTGGGGCAACGTGGGACAACGTGGGACATCGTGGGACAACGTGGGACAACGAGGGACAACGTGGGACAACGTGGGACAACGTGGGACACCGTTGGACAACGTGGGACACCGTTGGACATCGTTGGACACCGTGGGACAACGTGGGACAACGTGGGACAACGTGGGACACCGTTGGACACCGTTGGACACCGTTGGACACCGTGGGACAACGTGGGACAACGTGGGACAACGTGGGACAACGTGGGACAACGTGGGACAACGTGGGACAACGTGGGACAACGTGGGACACCGTTGGACATCGTTGGACACCGTGGGACAACGTGGGACAACGTGGGACACCGTTGGACATCGTTGGACACCGTGGGACAACGTGGGGCAACGTGGGACAACGTGGGACATCGTGGGACAACGTGGGACAACGTGGGACACCGTTGGACATCGTTGGACACCGTGGGACAACGTGGGGCAACGTGGGACAACGTGGGACATCGTGGGACAACGTGGGACAACGTGGGACAACGTGGGACAACGTGGGACAACGTGGGACAACGTGGGACAACGTGGGGCAACGTGGGACAACGTGGGACATCGTGGGACAACGTGGGACAACGAGGGACAACGTGGGACAACGTGGGACAACGTGGGACAACGTGGGACAACGTGGGACAACGTGGGACAACGTGGGACAACGTGGGACAACGTGGGACAACGTGGGACAACGTGGGACAACGTGGGACAACGTGGGACATCGTGGGACAACGTGGGACAACGTGGGACAACGTGGGACAACGTGGGACAACGTGGGACAACGTGGGACAACGTGGGACACCGTTGGACATCGTTGGACAACGTGGGACAACGTGGGACAACGTGGGACAACGTGGGACAACGTGGGACAACGTGGGACATCGCTGGACACCGTTGGACATCGTTGGACACCGTGGGACAACGTGGGACAACGTGGGACAACGTGGGACAACGTGGGACAACGTGGGACAACGTGGGGCAACGTGGGACAACGTGGGACATCGTGGGACAACGTGGGACAACGTGGGACAACGTGGGACAACGTGGGACACCGTTGGACATCGTTGGACACCGTGGGACAACGTGGGGCAACGTGGGACAACGTGGGACATCGTGGGACAACGTGGGACAACGTGGGACAACGTGGGACAACGTGGGACAACGTGGGACAACGTGGGACAACGTGGGACAACGTGGGACAACGTGGGACACCGTTGGACATCGTTGGACACCGTGGGACAACGTGGGACAACGTGGGACAACGTGGGACAACGTGGGACAACGTGGGACAACGTGGGACAACGTGGGACAACGTGGGACATCGTGGGACAACGTGGGACAACGTGGGACAACGTGGGACAACGTGGGACATCGTTGGACACCGTTGGACACCGTGGGACACCGTTGGACACCGTTGGACATCGTTGGACACCGTGGGACAACGTGGGACAACGTGGGACAACGTGGGACAACGTGGGACAACGTGGGACAACGTGGGACAACGTGGGACAACGTGGGACAACGTGGGACAACGTGGGACAACTTGGGACAACGTGGGACAACGTGGGACAACGTGGGACATCGTGGGACAACGTGGGACAACGTGGGACAACGTGGGACAACGTGGGACACCGTTGGACAACGTGGGACAACGTTGGACATCGTTGGACACCGTGGGACAACGTGGGACAACGTGGGACAACGTGGGACACCGTTGGACACCGTTGGACATCGTTGGACATCGTTGGACATCGTGGGACACCGTTGGACATCGTTGGACATCGTTGGACATCGTTGGACAACGTGGGACAACGTGGGACAACGTGGGACAACGTGGGACAACGTGGGACAACGTGGGACATCGTGGGACAACGTGGGACAACGTGGGACAACGTGGGACAACGTGGGACATCGTTGGACACCGTTGGACACCGTGGGACAACGTGGGACAACGTGGGACAACGTGGAACAACGTGGGACAACGTGGGACAACGTGGGACAACGCGGGACAACGTGGGACAACGTGGGACACCGTTGGACACCGTGGGACACCTTTGGACACCGTTGGACATCGTTGGACACCGTGGGACAACGTGGGACAACGTGGGACAACGTGGGACAACGTGGGACAACGTCGGACAACGTGGGACAACGTGGGACAATGTGGGACAACGTGGGACAACGTGGGACAACGTGGGACAACGTGGGACAACGTGGGACAACGTGGGACAACGTGGGACATCGTGGGACAACGTGGGACAACGTGGGACAACGTGGGACAACGTGGGACAACGTGGGACACCGTTGGACATCGTTGGACACCGTGGGACAACGTGGGACAACGTGGGACAACGTGGGACAACGTGGGACACCGTTGGACATCGTTGGACACCGTGGGACAACGTGGGGCAACGTGGGACAACGTGGGACATCGTGGGACAACGTGGGACAACGTGGGACAACGTGGGACAACGTGGGACAACGTGGGACAACGTGGGACAACGTGGGACAACGTGGGACACCGTTGGACATCGTTGGACACCGTGGGACAACGTGGGACAACGTGGGACAACGTGGGACAACGTGGGACAACGTGGGACAACGTGGGACAACGTGGGACAACGTGGGACAACGTGGGACATCGTGGGACAACGTGGGACAACGTGGGACAACGTGGGACAACGTGGGACATCGTTGGACACCGTTGGACACCGTGGGACAACGTGGGACAACGTGGGACAACGTGGGACAACGTGGGACAACGTGGGACAACGTGGGACAACGCGGGACAACGTGGGACAACGTGGGACACCGTTGGACACCGTGGGACACCGTTGGACACCGTTGGACATCGTTGGACACCGTGGGACAACGTGGGACAACGTGGGACAACGTGGGACAACGTGGGACAACGTGGGACAACGTGGGACAACTTGGGACAACGTGGGACAACGTGGGACAACGTGGGACATCGTGGGACAACGTGGGACAACGTGGGACAACGTGGGACAACGTGGGACACCGTTGGACAACGTGGGACACCGTTGGACATCGTTGGACACCGTGGGACAACGTGGGACAACGTGGGACAACGTGGGACACCGTTGGACACCGTTGGACATCGTTGGACATCGTTGGACATCGTGGGACACCGTTGGACATCGTTGGACATCGTTGGACATCGTTGGACAACGTGGGACAACGTGGGACAACGTGGGACAACGTGGGACAACGTGGGACAACGTGGGACAACGTGGGACAACGTGGGACAACGTGGGACAACGTGGGACAACGTGGGACAACGTGGGACAACGTGGGACAACGTGGGACACCGTTGGACATCGTTGGACAACGTGGGACAACGTGTGACAACGTGGGACAACGTGGGACAACGTGGGACAACGTGGGACACCGTTGGACACCGTGGGACACCGTTGGACACCGTTGGACATCGTTGGACACCGTTGGACACCGTGGGACAACGTGGGACAACGTGGGACAACGTGGGACAACGTGGGACAACGTGGGACAACGTAGGACAACGTGGGACAACGTGGGACAACGTGGGACACCGTTGGACACCGTTGGACACCGTTGGACACCGTTGGACATCGTTGGACACCGTGGGACAACGTGGGACAACGTGGGACAACGTGGGAAACCATGGAACAACGTGGGACAACGTGGGACACCGTTGGACATCGTTGGACAACGTGGGACAACGTGGGACAACGTGGGACAACGTGGGACAACGTGGGACAACGTGGGACAACGTGGGACACCGTTGGACATCGTTGGACAACGTGGGACAACGTGGGACAACGTGGGACAACGTGGGACAACGTGGGACAACGTGGGACAACGTGGGACACCGTTGGACACCGTGGGACACCGTTGGACACCGTCGGACATCGTTGGACACCGTGGGACAACGTGGGACAACGTGGGACAACGTGGGACAACGTGGGACAACGTGGGACAACGTGGGACAACGTGGGACAACGTGGGACAACGTGGGACAACGTGGGACAACGTGGGACATCGTGGGACAACGTGGGACAACGTGGGACAACGTGGGACAACGTGGGACACCGTTGGACAACGTGGGACACCGTGGGACATCGTTGGACACCGTGGGACAACGTGGGACAACGTGGGACCACGTGGGACAACGTGGGACAACGTGGGACAACGTGGGACAACGTGGGACAACGTGGGACAACGTGGGACATCGTGGGACAACGTGGGACAACGTGGGACACCGTTGGACATCGTTGGACACCGTGGGACACCGTTGGACATCGTTGGACACCGTGGGACAACGTGGGACAACGTGGGACCACGTGGGACAACGTGGGAAACCATGGAACAACGTGGGACAACGTGGGACACCGTTGGACATCGTTGGACACCGTGGGACACCGTTGGACATCGTTGGACACCGTGGGACAACGTGGGACAACGTGGGACCACGTGGGACAACGTGGGACAACGTGGGACAACGTGGGACAACGTGGGACAACGTGGGACAACGTGGGACATCGTGGGACAACGTGGGACAACGTGGGACACCGTTGGACATCGTTGGACACCGTGGGACACCGTGGGACAACGTGGGACAACGTGGGACAACGTGGGACAACGTGGGACAACGTGGGACACCGTTGGACATCGTTGGACACCGTGGGACAACGTGGGACAACGTGGGACAACGTGGGACATCGTTGGACACCGTTGGACACCGTTGGACACCGTTGGACACCGTTGGACATCGGTGGACATCGTGGGACACCGTTGGACACCGTGGGACAACGTGGGACAACGTGGGACAACGTGGGACACCGTTGGACACCGTTGGACATCGTTGGACATCGTTGGACATCGTGGGACACCGTTGGACAACGTGGGACAACGTGGGACAACGTGGGACACCGTGGGACAACGTGGGACACCGTTGGACACCGTTGGACACCGTTGGACACCGTTGGACATCGTTGGACACCGTGGGACAACGTGGGACAACGTGGGAGAACGTGGGAAACCATGGAACAACGTGGGACAACGTGGGACACCGTTGGACATCGTTGGACATCGTTGGACACCGTGGGACAACGTGGGACAACGTGGGAAAACGTGGGACAACGTGGGAAAACGTGGGACAACGTGGGACACCGTTGGACATCGCTGGACACCGTTGGACATCGTTGGACACCGTGGGACAACGTGGGACAACGTGGGACAACGTGGGACAACGTGGGACAACGTGGGACAACGTGGGACAACGTGGGACATCGTGGGACAACGTGGGACAACGTGGGACACCGTTGGACATCGTTGGACACCGTGGGTCAACGTGGGACAACGTGGGACAACGTGGGACACCGTTGGACACCGTTGGACACCGTTGGACACCGTTGGACATCGTTGGACACCGTGGGACAACGTGGGACAACGTGGGACAACGTGGGAAACCATGGAACAACGTGGGACAACGTGGGACACCGTTGGACATCGTTGGACAACGTGGGACAACGTGGGACAACGTGGGACAACGTGGGACAACGTGGGACAACGTGGGACAACGTGGGACAACGTGGGACAACGTGGGACAACGTGGGACAACGTGGGACATCGTGGGACAACGTGGGACAACGTGGGACAACGTGGGACACCGTTGGACACCGTTGGACACCGTTGGACACCGTTGGACAACGTGGGACAACGTGGGAAAACGTGGGACAACGTGGGACAACGTGGGACACCGTTGGACATCGTTGGACAACGTGGGACAACGTGGGACAACGTGGGACAACGTGGGACAACGTGGGACAACGTGGGACAACGTGGGACACCGTTGGACACCGTGGGACACCGTTGGACACCGTCGGACATCGTTGGACACCGTGGGACAACGTGGGACAACGTGGGACAACGTGGGACAACGTGGGACAACGTGGGACAACGTGGGACAACGTGGGACAACGTGGGACAACGTGGGACAACGTGGGACAACGTGGGACATCGTGGGACAACGTGGGACAACGTGGGACAACGTGGGACAACGTGGGACACCGTTGGACAACGTGGGACACCGTTGGACATCGTTGGACACCGTGGGACAACGTGGGACAACGTGGGACCACGTGGGACAACGTGGGACAACGTGGGACAACGTGGGACAACGTGGGACAACGTGGGACAACGTGGGACATCGTGGGACAACGTGGGACAACGTGGGACACCGTTGGACATCGTTGGACACCGTGGGACACCGTGGGACAACGTGGGACAACGTGGGACAACGTGGGACAACGTGGGACAACGTGGGAAACCATGGAACAACGTGGGACAACGAGGGACACCGTTGGACATCGTTGGACAACGTGGGACAACGTGGGACAACGTGGGACAACGTGGGACAACGTGGGACAACGTGGGACACCGTTGGACACCGTGGGACACCGTTGGACACCGTTGGACATCGTTGGACACCGTGGGACAACGTGGGACAACGTGGGACAACGTGGGACAACGTGGGACAACGTGGGACAACGTGGGACAACGTGGGACAACGTGGGACAACGTGGGACAACGTGGGACAACGTGGGACACCGTTGGACAACGTGGGACACCGTTGGACATCGTTGGACACCGTGGGACAACGTGGGACACCGTTGGACATCGTTGGACAACGTGGGACAACGTGGGACAACGTGGGACAACGTGGGACAACGTGGGACAACGTGGGACACCGTTGGACATCGTTGGACAACGTGGGACAACGTGGGACAACGTGGGACAACGTGGGACAACGTGGGACAACGTGGGACAACGTGGGACAACGTGGGACAACGTGGGACAACGTGGGACACCGTTGGACACCGTGGGACACCGTTGGACACCGTTGGACACCGTTGGACATCGTTGGACACCGTGGGACAACGTGGGACAACGTGGGACAACGTGGGACAACGTGGGACAACGTGGGACAACGTGGGACATCGTGGGACAACGTGGGACAACGTGGGACAACGTGGGACAACGTGGGACACCGTTGGACAACGTGGGACACCGTTGGACATCGTTGGACACCGTGGGACAACGTGGGACAACGTGGGACCACGTGGGACAACGTGGGACAACGTGGGACAACGTGGGACAACGTGGGACAACGTGGGACAACGTGGGACATCGTGGGACAACGTGGGACAACGTGGGACACCGTTGGACAACGTGGGACACCGTTGGACATCGTTGGACACCGTGGGACAACGTGGGACACCGTTGGACATCGTTGGACACCGTGGGACAACGTGGGACAACGTGGGACAACTTGGGACACCGTTGGACACCGTTGGACACCGTTGGACACCGTTGGACAACGTGGGACAACGTGGGACACCGTTGGACACCGTTGGACACCGTTGGACACCGTTGGACATCGTTGGACACCGTGGGACAACGTGGGACAACGTGGGACAACGTGGGACACCGTTGGACATCGCTGGACACCGTTGGACATCGTTGGACACCGTGGGACAACGTGGGACAACGTGGGACAACGTGGGACAACGTGGGACAACGTGGGACAACGTGGGACAACGTGGGACAACGTGGGACAACGTGGGACAACGTGGGACAACGTGGGACAACGTGGGACAACGTGGGACAACGTGGGACAACGTGGGACAACGTGGGACATCGTTGGACACCGTTGGACACCGTGGGACAACGTGGGACAACGTGGGACAACGTGGGACAACGTGGGACAACGTGGGACAACGTGGGACAACGTGGGACAACGTGGGACAACGTGGGACACCGTT
Organism: Bombus terrestris; assembly: GCF_910591885.1. NCBI lineage: Eukaryota > Metazoa > Arthropoda > Insecta > Hymenoptera > Apidae > Bombus > Bombus terrestris. The sequence continues at coordinate 140,989 of NW_025963579.1, read as the reverse complement.
GGACACCGTTGGACACCGTTGGACACCGTTGGACATCGTTGGACACCGTGGGACAACGTGGGACAACGTGGGAAACCATGGAACAACGTGGGACAACGTGGGACACCGTTGGACATCGTTGGACATCTTTGGACACCGTGGGACAACGTGGGACAACGTGGGAAAACGTGGGACAACGTGGGACACCGTTGGACATCGCTGGACACCGTTGGACATCGTTGGACACCGTGGGACAACGTGGGACAACGTGGGACAACGTGGGACAACGTGGGACAACGTGGGACAACGTGGGACAACGTGGGACAACGTGGGACAACGTGGGACATCGTGGGACAACGTGGGACAACGTGGGACAACGTGGGACAACGTGGGACATCGTTGGACACCGTTGGACACCGTGGGACAACGTGGGACAACGTGGGACAACGTGGGACAACGTGGGACAACGTGGGACAACGTGGGACAACGTGGGACAACGTGGGACAACGTGGGACAACGTGGGACAACGTGGGACAACGTGGGACAACGTGGGACAACGAGGGACAACGTGGGACAACGTGGGACAACGTGGGACATCGTGGGACAACGTGGGACAACGTGGGACAACGTGGGACAACGTGGGACACCGTTGGACACCGTTGGACACCGTTGGACACCGTTGGACATCGTTGGACACCGTGGGACAACGTGGGACAACGTGGTACAACGTGGGAAACCATGCAACAACGTGGGACAACGTGGGACACCGTTGGACATCGTTGGACAACGTTGGACACCGTGGGACAACGTGGGACAACGTGGGAAAACGTGGGACAACGTGGGACACCGTTGGACATCGCTGGACACCGTTGGACATCGTTGGACACCGTGGGACAACGTGGGACAACGTGGGACAACGTGGGACAACGTGGGACAACGTGGGACAACGTGGGACAACGTGGGACAACGTGGGACAACGTGGGACAACGTGGGACAACGTGGGACATCGTGGGACAACGTGGGACAACGTGGGACAACGTGGGACAACGTGGGACATCGTTGGACACCGTTGGACACCGTGGGACAACGTGGGACAACGTGGGACCACGTGGGACAACGTGGGACAACGTGGGACAACGTGGGACAACGTGGGACAACGTGGGACACCGTTGGACACCGTTGGACACCGTTGGACACCGTTGGACATCGTTGGACACCGTGGGACAACGTGGGACAACGTGGGACAACGTGGGAAACCATGGAACAACGTGGGACAACGTGGGACACCGTTGGACACCGTGGGACACCGTTGGACACCGTTGGACACCGTTGGACATCGTTGGACACCGTGGGACAACGTGGGACAACGTGGGACAACGTGGGACAACGTGGGACAACGTGGGACAACGTGGGACATCGTGGGACAACGTGGGACAACGTGGGACAACGTGGGACAACGTGGGACAACGTGGGACAACGTGGGACAACGTGGGACACCGTGGGACACCGTGGGACACCGTTGGACATCGTGGGACAACGTGGGACAACGTGGGACAACGTGGGACAACGTGGGACATCGTTGGACATCGTTGGACACCGTTGGACATCGTTGGACACCGTGGGACAACGTGGGACAACGTGGGAAAACGTGGGACAACGTGGGACAACGTGGGACAACGTGGGACAACGTGGGACAACGTGGGACAACGTGGGACAACGTGGGACAACGTGGGACAACGTGGGACATCGTGGGACAACGTGGGACAACGTGGGACAACGTGGGACAACGTGGGACAACGTGGGACACCGTTGGACATCGTTGGACACCGTGGGACAACGTGGGACAACGTGGGACAACGTGGGACACCGTTGGACACCGTTGGACACCGTTGGACACCGTTGGACATCGTTGGACACCGTGGGACAACGTGGGACAACGTGGGACAACGTGGGAAACCATGGAACAACGTGGGACAACGTGGGACACCGTTGGACATCGTTGGACAACGTGGGACAACGTGGGACAACGTGGGACAACGTGGGACAACGTGGGACAACGTGGGACAACGTGGGACACCGTTGGACACCGTGGGACACCGTTGGACACCGTTGGACATCGTTGGACACCGTGGGACAACGTGGGACAACGTGGGACAACGTGGGACAACGTGGGACAACGTGGGACAACGTGGGACAACGTGGGACAACGTGGGACATCGTGGGACATCGTGGGACAACGTGGGACAACGTGGGACAACGTGGGACACCGTTGGACACCGTTGGACAACGTTGGACACCGTTGGACATCGTTGGACACCGTGGGACAACGTGGGACAACGTGGGAGAACGTGGGAAACCATGGAACAACGTGGGACAACGTGGGACACCGTTGGACATCGTTGGACATCGTTGGACACCGTGGGACAACGTGGGACAACGTGGGAAAACGTGGGACAACGTGGGAAAACGTGGGACAACGTGGGACACCGTTGGACATCGCTGGACACCGTTGGACATCGTTGGACACCGTGGGACAACGTGGGACAACGTGGGACAACGTGGGACAACGTGGGACAACGTGGGACAACGTGGGACAACGTGGGACATCGTGGGACAACGTGGGACAACGTGGGACACCGTTGGACATCGTTGGACACCGTGGGACACCGTTGGACATCGTTGGACAACGTGGGACAACGTGGAACAACGTGGGACAACGTGGGACAACGTGGGACAACGTGGGACATCGTGGGACAACGTGGGACAACGTGGGACAACGTGGGACAACGTGGGACATCGTGGGACAACGTGGGACAACGTGGGACAACGTGGGACACCGTTGGACACCGTTGGACACCGTTGGACACCGTTGGACAACGTGGGACAACGTGGGAAAACGTGGGACAACGTGGGACAACGTGGGACACCGTTGGACATCGTTGGACAACGTGGGACAACGTGGGACAACGTGGGACAACGTGGGACAACGTGGGACAACGTGGGACAACGTGGGACACCGTTGGACACCGTGGGACACCGTTGGACACCGTTGGACATCGTTGGACACCGTGGGACAACGTGGGACAACGTGGGACAACGTGGGACAACGTGGGACAACGTGGGACAACGTGGGACAACGTGGGACAACGTGGGACAACGTGGGACAACGTGGGACAACGTGGGACATCGTGGGACAACGTGGGACAACGTGGGACAACGTGGGACAACGTGGGACACCGTTGGACAACGTGGGACACCGTTGGACATCGTTGGACACCGTGGGACAACGTGGGACACCGTTGGACATCGTTGGACAACGTGGGACAACGTGGGACAACGTGGGACAACGTGGGACAACGTGGGACAACGTGGGACACCGTTGGACATCGTTGGACAACGTGGGACAACGTGGGACAACGTGGGACAACGTGGGACAACGTGGGACAACGTGGGACAACGTGGGACAACGTGGGACAACGTGGGACAACGTGGGACACCGTTGGACACCGTGGGACACCGTTGGACACCGTTGGACACCGTTGGACATCGTTGGACACCGTGGGACAACGTGGGACAACGTGGGACAACGTGGGACAACGTGGGACAACGTGGGACAACGTGGGACATCGTGGGACAACGTGGGACAACGTGGGACAACGTGGGACAACGTGGGACACCGTTGGACAACGTGGGACACCGTTGGACATCGTTGGACACCGTGGGACAACGTGGGACAACGTGGGACCACGTGGGACAACGTGGGACAACGTGGGACAACGTGGGACAACGTGGGACAACGTGGGACAACGTGGGACATCGTGGGACAACGTGGGACAACGTGGGACACCGTTGGACAACGTGGGACACCGTTGGACATCGTTGGACACCGTGGGACAACGTGGGACACCGTTGGACATCGTTGGACACCGTGGGACAACGTGGGACAACGTGGGACAACTTGGGACACCGTTGGACACCGTTGGACACCGTTGGACACCGTTGGACAACGTGGGACAACGTGGGACACCGTTGGACACCGTTGGACACCGTTGGACACCGTTGGACATCGTTGGACACCGTGGGACAACGTGGGACAACGTGGGACAACGTGGGACACCGTTGGACATCGCTGGACACCGTTGGACATCGTTGGACACCGTGGGACAACGTGGGACAACGTGGGACAACGTGGGACAACGTGGGACAACGTGGGACAACGTGGGACAACGTGGGACAACGTGGGACAACGTGGGACAACGTGGGACAACGTGGGACAACGTGGGACATCGTGGGACAACGTGGGACAACGTGGGACAACGTGGGACAACGTGGGACAACGTGGGACAACGTGGGACAACGAGGGACAACGTGGGACAACGTGGGACAACGTGGGACATCGTGGGACAACGTGGGACAACGTGGGACAACGTGGGACAACGTGGGACACCGTTGGACACCGTTGGACACCGTTGGACACCGTTGGACATCGTTGGACACCGTGGGACAACGTGGGACAACGTGGGACAACGTGGGAAACCATGCAACAACGTGGGACAACGTGGGACACCGTTGGACATCGTTGGACATCGTTGGACACCGTGGGACAACGTGGGACAACGTGGGAAAACGTGGGACAACGTGGGACACCGTTGGACATCGCTGGACACCGTTGGACATCGTTGGACACCGTGGGACAACGTGGGACAACGTGGGACAACGTGGGACAACGTGGGACAACGTGGGACAACGTGGGACAACGTGGGACAACGTGGGACAACGTGGGACAACGTGGGACAACGTGGGACAACGTGGGACATCGTGGGACAACGTGGGACAACGTGGGACAACGTGGGACAACGTGGGACATCGTTGGACACCGTTGGACACCGTGGGACAACGTGGGACAACGTGGGACCACGTGGGACAACGTGGGACAACGTGGGACAACGTGGGACAACGTGGGACATCGTGGGACAACGTGGGACAACGTGGGACAACGTGGGACAACGTGGGACAACGTGGGACACCGTTGGACACCGTTGGACACCGTTGGACACCGTTGGACATCGTTGGACACCGTGGGACAACGTGGGACAACGTGGGAAACCATGGAACAACGTGGGACAACGTGGGACATCGTGGGACAACGTGGGACAACGTGGGACAACGTGGGACACCGTTGGACACCGTTGGACACCGTTGGACACCGTTGGACATCGTTGGACACCGTGGGACAACGTGGGACAACGTGGGACAACGTGGGACACCGTTGGACACCGTTGGACACCGTTGGACACCGTTGGACATCGTTGGACACCGTGGGACAACGTGGGACAACGTGGGACAACGTGGGAAACCATGGAACAACGTGGGACAACGTGGGACACCGTTGGACACCGTGGGACACCGTTGGACACCGTTGGACACCGTTGGACATCGTTGGACACCGTGGGACAACGTGGGACAACGTGGGACAACGTGGGACAACGTGGGACAACGTGGGACAACGTGGGACATCGTGGGACAACGTGGGACAACGTGGGACAACGTGGGACAACGTGGGACAACGTGGGACAACGTGGGACAACGTGGGACACCGTTGGACACCGTGGGACACCGTTGGACATCGTGGGACAACGTGGGACAACGTGGGACAACGTGGGACAACGTGGGACATCGTTGGACACCGTTGGACACCGTTGGACATCGTTGGACACCGTGGGACAACGTGGGACAACGTGGGAAAACGTGGGACAACGTGGGACAACGTGGGACAACGTGGGACAACGTGGGACAACGTGGGACAACGTGGGACAACGTGGGACAACGTGGGACAACGTGGGACATCGTGGGACAACGTGGGACAACGTGGGACAACGTGGGACAACGTGGGACAACGTGGGACACCGTTGGACATCGTTGGACACCGTGGGACAACGTGGGACAACGTGGGACAACGTGGGACACCGTTGGACACCGTTGGACACCGTTGGACACCGTTGGACATCGTTGGACACCGTGGGACAACGTGGGACAACGTGGGACAACGTGGGAAACCATGGAACAACGTGGGACAACGTGGGACACCGTTGGACATCGTTGGACAACGTGGGACAACGTGGGACAACGTGGGACAACGTGGGACAACGTGGGACAACGTGGGACAACGTGGGACACCGTTGGACACCGTGGGACACCGTTGGACACCGTTGGACATCGTTGGACACCGTGGGACAACGTGGGACAACGTGGGACAACGTGGGACAACGTGGGACAACGTGGGACAACGTGGGACAACGTGGGACAACGTGGGACATCGTGGGACATCGTGGGACAACGTGGGACAACGTGGGACAACGTGGGACACCGTTGGACACCGTTGGACACCGTTGGACACCGTTGGACATCGTTGGACACCGTGGGACAACGTGGGACAACGTGGGAGAACGTGGGAAACCATGGAACAACGTGGGACAACGTGGGACACCGTTGGACATCGTTGGACATCGTTGGACACCGTGGGACAACGTGGGACAACGTGGGAAAACGTGGGACAACGTGGGAAAACGTGGGACAACGTGGGACACCGTTGGACATCGCTGGACACCGTTGGACATCGTTGGACACCGTGGGACAACGTGGGACAACGTGGGACAACGTGGGACAACGTGGGACAACGTGGGACAACGTGGGACAACGTGGGACATCGTGGGACAACGTGGGACAACGTGGGACACCGTTGGACATCGTTGGACACCGTGGGACACCGTTGGACATCGTTGGACAACGTGGGACAACGTGGGACAACGTGGGACAACGTGGGACAACGTGGGACAACGTGGGACATCGTGGGACAACGTGGGACAACGTGGGACAACGTGGGACAACGTGGGACATCGTGGGACAACGTGGGACAACGTGGGACAACGTGGGACACCGTTGGACACCGTTGGACACCGTTGGACACCGTTGGACAACGTGGGACAACGTGGGAAAACGTGGGACAACGTGGGACAACGTGGGACACCGTTGGACATCGTTGGACAACGTGGGACAACGTGGGACAACGTGGGACAACGTGGGACAACGTGGGACAACGTGGGACAACGTGGGACAACGTGGGACAACGTGGGACAACGTGGGACAACGTGGGACAACGTGGGACAACGTGGGACATCGTGGGACAACGTGGGACAACGTGGGACAACGTGGGACAACGTGGGACACCGTTGGACAACGTGGGACACCGTTGGACATCGTTGGACACCGTGGGACAACGTGGGACACCGTTGGACATCGTTGGACAACGTGGGACAACGTGGGACAACGTGGGACAACGTGGGACAACGTGGGACAACGTGGGACACCGTTGGACATCGTTGGACAACGTGGGACAACGTGGGACAACGTGGGACAACGTGGGACAACGTGGGACAACGTGGGACAACGTGGGACAACGTGGGACAACGTGGGACAACGTGGGACACCGTTGGACACCGTGGGACACCGTGGGACACCGTTGGACACCGTTGGACATCGTTGGACACCGTGGGACAACGTGGGACAACGTGGGACAACGTGGGACAACGTGGGACAACGTGGGACATCGTGGGACAACGTGGGACAACGTGGGACAACGTGGGACAACGTGGGACACCGTTGGACAACGTGGGACACCGTTGGACATCGTTGGACACCGTGGGACAACGTGGGACAACGTGGGACCACGTGGGACAACGTGGGACAACGTGGGACAACGTGGGACAACGTGGGACAACGTGGGACAACGTGGGACATCGTGGGACAACGTGGGACAACGTGGGACACCGTTGGACAACGTGGGACACCGTTGGACATCGTTGGACACCGTGGGACAACGTGGGACACCGTTGGACATCGTTGGACACCGTGGGACAACGTGGGACAACGTGGGACAACTTGGGACACCGTTGGACACCGTTGGACACCGTTGGACACCGTTGGACAACGTGGGACAACGTGGGACACCGTTGGACACCGTTGGACACCGTTGGACACCGTTGGACATCGTTGGACACCGTGGGACAACGTGGGACAACGTGGGACAACGTGGGACACCGTTGGACATCGCTGGACACCGTTGGACATCGTTGGACACCGTGGGACAACGTGGGACAACGTGGGACAACGTGGGACAACGTGGGACAACGTGGGACAACGTGGGACAACGTGGGACAACGTGGGACAACGTGGGACAACGTGGGACAACGTGGGACAACGTGGGACATCGTGGGACAACGTGGGACAACGTGGGACAACGTGGGACAACGTGGGACATCGTTGGACACCGTTGGACACCGTGGGACAACGTGGGACACCGTGGGACACCGTGGGACAACGTGGGACAACGTGGGACAACGTGGGACAACGTGGGACAACGTGGGACAACGTGGGACACCGTTGGACACCGTTGGACACCGTTGGACACCGTTGGACATCGTTGGACACCGTGGGACAACGTGGGACAACGTGGGAAACCATGGAACAACGTGGGACAACGTGGGACACCGTTGGACATCGTTGGACATCTTTGGACACCGTGGGACAACGTGGGACAACGTGGGAAAACGTGGGACAACGTGGGACACCGTTGGACATCGCTGGACACCGTTGGACATCGTTGGACACCGTGGGACAACGTGGGACAACGTGGGACAACGTGGGACAACGTGGGACAACGTGGGACAACGTGGGACAACGTGGGACAACGTGGGACAACGTGGGACAACGTGGGACAACGTGGGACAACGTGGGACAACGTGGGACAACGTGGGACAACGTGGGACAACGTGGGACAACGTGGGACATCGTGGGACAACGTGGGACAACGTGGGACAACGTGGGACACCGTTGGACACCGTTGGACACCGTTGGACACCGTTGGACAACGTGGGACAACGTGGGAAAACGTGGGACAACGTGGGACAACGTGGGACACCGTTGGACATCGTTGGACAACGTGGGACAACGTGGGACAACGTGGGACACCGTTGGACACCGTTGGACACCGTTGGACACCGTTGGACATCGTTGGACACCGTGGGACAACGTGGGACAACGTGGGACAACGTGGGAAACCATGCAACAACGTGGGACAACGTGGGACACCGTTGGACATCGTTGGACATCGTTGGACACCGTGGGACAACGTGGGACAACGTGGGAAAACGTGGGACAACGTGGGACACCGTTGGACATCGCTGGACACCGTTGGACATCGTTGGACACCGTGGGACAACGTGGGACAACGTGGGACAACGTGGGACAACGTGGGACAACGTGGGACAACGTGGGACAACGTGGGACAACGTGGGACAACGTGGGACAACGTGGGACAACGTGGGACAACGTGGGACATCGTGGGACAACGTGGGACAACGTGGGACAACGTGGGACAACGTGGGACATCGTTGGACACCGTTGGACACCGTGGGACAACGTGGGACAACGTGGGACCACGTGGGACAACGTGGGACAACGTGGGACAACGTGGGACAACGTGGGACATCGTGGGACAACGTGGGACAACGTGGGACAACGTGGGACAACGTGGGACAACGAGGGACACCGTTGGACATCGTTGGACAACGTGGGACAACGTGGGACAACGTGGGACAACGTGGGACAACGTGGGACAACGTGGGACACCGTTGGACACCGTGGGACACCGTTGGACAACGTTGGACATCGTTGGACACCGTGGGACAACGTGGGACAACGTGGGACAACGTGGGACAACGTGGGACAACGTGGGACAACGTGGGACAACGTGGGACAACGTGGGACAACGTGGGACACCGTTGGACAACGTGGGACACCGTTGGACATCGTTGGACACCGTGGGACAACGTGGGACACCGTTGGACATCGTTGGACAACGTGGGACAACGTGGGACAACGTGGGACAACGTGGGACAACGTGGGACAACGTGGGACACCGTTGGACATCGTTGGACAACGTGGGACAACGTGGGACAACGTGGGACAACGTGGGACAACGTGGGACAACGTGGGACAACGTGGGACAACGTGGGACAACGTGGGACAACGTGGGACACCGTTGGACACCGTGGGACACCGTTGGACACCGTTGGACACCGTTGGACATCGTTGGACACCGTGGGACAACGTGGGACAACGTGGGACACCGTGGGACAACGTGGGACAACGTGGGACAACGTGGGACAACGTGGGACATCGTGGGACAACGTGGGACAACGTGGGACAACGTGGGACAACGTGGGACACCGTTGGACAACGTGGGACACCGTTGGACATCGTTGGACACCGTGGGACAACGTGGGACAACGTGGGACCACGTGGGACAACGTGGGACAACGTGGGACAACGTGGGACAACGTGGGACAACGTGGGACAACGTGGGACATCGTGGGACAACGTGGGACAACGTGGGACACCGTTGGACAACGTGGGACAACGTGGGACAACGTGGGACAACGTGGGACATCGTGGGACAACGTGGGACAACGTGGGACAACGTGGGACAACGTGGGACATCGTTGGACACCGTTGGACACCGTGGGACAACGTGGGACAACGTGGGACAACGTGGGACAACGTGGGACAACGTGGGACAACGTGGGACAACGTGGGACAACGTGGGACAACGTGGGACACCGTTGGACACCGTTGGACACCGTTGGACACCGTTGGACATCGTTGGACACCGTGGGACAACGTGGGACAACGTGGGAAACCATGGAACAACGTGGGACAACGTGGGACACCGTTGGACATCGTTGGACATCTTTGGACACCGTGGGACAACGTGGGACAACGTGGGAAAACGTGGGACAACGTGGGACACCGTTGGACATCGCTGGACACCGTTGGACATCGTTGGACACCGTGGGACAACGTGGGACAACGTGGGACAACGTGGGACAACGTGGGACAACGTGGGACAACGTGGGACAACGTGGGACAACGTGGGACAACGTGGGACATCGTGGGACAACGTGGGACAACGTGGGACAACGTGGGACAACGTGGGACACCGTTGGACACCGTTGGACACCGTGGGACAACGTGGGACAACGTGGGACAACGTGGGACAACGTGGGACAACGTGGGACAACGTGGGACAACGTGGGACAACGTGGGACAACGTGGGACAACGTGGGACAACGTGGGACAACGTGGGACAACGTGGGACAACGATGGACAACGTGGGACAACGTGGGACAACGTGGGACAGCGTGGGACAACGTGGGACAACGTGGGACAACGTGGGACAACGTGGGACACCGTTGGACACCGTTGGACACCGTTGGACACCGTTGGACATCGTTGGACACCGTGGGACAACGTGGGACAACGTGGGACAACGTGGGAAACCATGCAACAACGTGGGACAACGTGGGACACCGTTGGACATCGTTGGACATCGTTGGACACCGTGGGACAACGTGGGACAACGTGGGAAAACGTGGGACAACGTGGGACACCGTTGGACATCGCTGGACACCGTTGGACATCGTTGGACACCGTGGGACAACGTGGGACAACGTGGGACAACGTGGGACAACGTGGGACAACGTGGGACAACGTGGGACAACGTGGGACAACGTGGGACAACGTGGGACAACGTGGGACAACGTGGGACAACGTGGGACATCGTGGGACAACGTGGGACAACGTGGGACAACGTGGGACAACGTGGGACATCGTTGGACACCGTTGGACACCGTGGGACAACGTGGGACAACGTGGGACCACGTGGGACAACGTGGGACAACGTGGGACAACGTGGGACAACGTGGGACATCGTGGGACAACGTGGGACAACGTGGGACAACGTGGGACAACGTGGGACAACGTGGGACACCGTTGGACACCGTTGGACACCGTTGGACACCGTTGGACATCGTTGGACACCGTGGGACAACGTGGGACAACGTGGGACAACGTGGGAAACCATGGAACAACGTGGGACAACGTGGGACATCGTGGGACAACGTGGGACAACGTGGGACAACGTGGGACACCGTTGGACACCGTTGGACACCGTTGGACACCGTTGGACATCGTTGGACACCGTGGGACAACGTGGGACAACGTGGGACAACGTGGGACACCGTTGGACACCGTTGGACACCGTTGGACACCGTTGGACATCGTTGGACACCGTGGGACAACGTGGGACAACGTGGGACAACGTGGGAAACCATGGAACAACGTGGGACAACGTGGGACACCGTTGGACACCGTGGGACACCGTTGGACACCGTTGGACACCGTTGGACATCGTTGGACACCGTGGGACAACGTGGGACAACGTGGGACAACGTGGGACAACGTGGGACAACGTGGGACAACGTGGGACAACGTGGGACAACGTGGGACAACGTGGGACAACGTGGGACAACGTGGGACAACGTGGGACAACGTGGGACAACGAGGGACAACGTGGGACAACGTGGGACAACGTGGGACATCGTGGGACAACGTGGGACAACGTGGGACAACGTGGGACAACGTGGGACACCGTTGGACACCGTTGGACACCGTTGGACACCGTTGGACATCGTTGGACACCGTGGGACAACGTGGGACAACGTGGGACAACGTGGGAAACCATGCAACAACGTGGGACAACGTGGGACACCGTTGGACATCGTTGGACATCGTTGGACACCGTGGGACAACGTGGGACAACGTGGGAAAACGTGGGACAACGTGGGACACCGTTGGACATCGCTGGACACCGTTGGACATCGTTGGACACCGTGGGACAACGTGGGACAACGTGGGACAACGTGGGACAACGTGGGACAACGTGGGACAACGTGGGACAACGTGGGACAACGTGGGACAACGTGGGACAACGTGGGACAACGTGGGACAACGTGGGACATCGTGGGACAACGTGGGACAACGTGGGACAACGTGGGACAACGTGGGACATCGTTGGACACCGTTGGACACCGTGGGACAACGTGGGACAACGTGGGACCACGTGGGACAACGTGGGACAACGTGGGACAACGTGGGACAACGTGGGACATCGTGGGACAACGTGGGACAACGTGGGACAACGTGGGACAACGTGGGACAACGTGGGACACCGTTGGACACCGTTGGACACCGTTGGACACCGTTGGACATCGTTGGACACCGTGGGACAACGTGGGACAACGTGGGACAACGTGGGAAACCATGGAACAACGTGGGACAACGTGGGACATCGTGGGACAACGTGGGACAACGTGGGACAACGTGGGACACCGTTGGACACCGTTGGACACCGTTGGACACCGTTGGACATCGTTGGACACCGCGGGACAACGTGGGACAACGTGGGACAACGTGGGACACCGTTGGACACCGTTGGACACCGTTGGACACCGTTGGACATCGTTGGACACCGTGGGACAACGTGGGACAACGTGGGACAACGTGGGAAACCATGGAACAACGTGGGACAACGTGGGACACCGTTGGACACCGTGGGACACCGTTGGACACCGTTGGACACCGTTGGACATCGTTGGACACCGTGGGACAACGTGGGACAACGTGGGACAACGTGGGACAACGTGGGACAACGTGGGACAACGTGGGACACCGTGGGACAACGTGGGACAACGTGGGACAACGTGGGACAACGTGGGACAACGTGGGACAACGTGGGACAACGTGGGACACCGTTGGACACCGTGGGACACCGTTGGACATCGTGGGACAACGTGGGACAACGTGGGACAACGTGGGACAACGTGGGACATCGTTGGACACCGTTGGACACCGTTGGACAACGTGGGACAACGTGGGAAACCATGGAACAACGTGGGACAACGTGGGACACCGTTGGACATCGTTGGACAACGTGGGACAACGTGGGACAACGTGGGACAACGTGGGACAACGTGGGACAACGTGGGACAACGTGGGACACCGTTGGACACCGTGGGACACCGTTGGACACCGTTGGACATCGTTGGACACCGTGGGACAACGTGGGACAACGTGGGACAACGTGGGACAACGTGGGACAACGTGGGACAACGTGGGACAACGTGGGACAACGTGGGACAACGTGGGACATCGTGGGACAACGTGGGACAACGTGGGACAACGTGGGACACCGTTGGACACCGTTGGACACCGTTGGACACCGTTGGACATCGTTGGACACCGTGGGACAACGTGGGACAACGTGGGAGAACGTGGGAAACCATGGAACAACGTGGGACAACGTGGGACACCGTTGGACATCGTTGGACATCGTTGGACACCGTGGGACAACGTGGGACAACGTGGGAAAACGTGGGACAACGTGGGAAAACGTGGGACAACGTGGGACACCGTTGGACATCGCTGGACACCGTTGGACATCGTTGGACACCGTGGGACAACGTGGGACAACGTGGGACAACGTGGGACAACGTGGGACAACGTGGGACAACGTGGGACAACGTGGGACAACGTGGGACATCGTGGGACAACGTGGGACAACGTGGGACAACGTGGGACAACGTGGGACATCGTTGGACACCGTTGGACACCGTGGGACAACGTGGGACAACGTGGGACAACGTGGGACAACGTGGGACAACGTGGGACAACGTGGGACAACGTGGGACAACGTGGGACAACGTGGGACAACGTGGGACAACGTGGGACAACGTGGGACAACGTGGGACAACGAGGGACAACGTGGGACAACGTGGGACAACGTGGGACATCGTGGGACAACGTGGGACAACGTGGGACAACGTGGGACAACGTGGGACACCGTTGGACACCGTTGGACACCGTTGGACACCGTTGGACATCGTTGGACACCGTGGGACAACGTGGGACAACGTGGGACAACGTGGGAAACCATGCAACAACGTGGGACAACGTGGGACACCGTTGGACATCGTTGGACATCGTTGGACACCGTGGGACAACGTGGGACAACGTGGGAAAACGTGGGACAACGTGGGACACCGTTGGACATCGCTGGACACCGTTGGACATCGTTGGACACCGTGGGACAACGTGGGACAACGTGGGACAACGTGGGACAACGTGGGACAACGTGGGACAACGTGGGACAACGTGGGACAACGTGGGACAACGTGGGACAACGTGGGACAACGTGGGACAACGTGGGACATCGTGGGACAACGTGGGACAACGTGGGACAACGTGGGACAACGTGGGACATCGTTGGACACCGTTGGACACCGTGGGACAACGTGGGACAACGTGGGACCACGTGGGACAACGTGGGACAACGTGGGACAACGTGGGACAACGTGGGACATCGTGGGACAACGTGGGACAACGTGGGACAACGTGGGACAACGTGGGACAACGTGGGACACCGTTGGACACCGTTGGACACCGTTGGACACCGTTGGACATCGTTGGACACCGTGGGACAACGTGGGACAACGTGGGACAACGTGGGAAACCATGGAACAACGTGGGACAACGTGGGACATCGTGGGACAACGTGGGACAACGTGGGACAACGTGGGACACCGTTGGACACCGTTGGACACCGTTGGACACCGTTGGACATCGTTGGACACCGTGGGACAACGTGGGACAACGTGGGACAACGTGGGACACCGTTGGACACCGTTGGACACCGTTGGACACCGTTGGACATCGTTGGACACCGTGGGACAACGTGGGACAACGTGGGACAACGTGGGAAACCATGGAACAACGTGGGACAACGTGGGACACCGTTGGACACCGTGGGACACCGTTGGACACCGTTGGACACCGTTGGACATCGTTGGACACCGTGGGACAACGTGGGACAACGTGGGACAACGTGGGACAACGTGGGACAACGTGGGACAACGTGGGACAACGTGGGACAACGTGGGACAACGTGGGACAACGTGGGACAACGTGGGACAACGTGGGACAACGTGGGACAACGTGGGACACCGTTGGACACCGTGGGACACCGTTGGACATCGTGGGACAACGTGGGACAACGTGGGACAACGTGGGACAACGTGGGACATCGTTGGACACCGTTGGACACCGTTGGACATCGTTGGACACCGTGGGACAACGTGGGACAACGTGGGACAACGTGGGACAACGTGGGACAACGTGGGACAACGTGGGACAACGTGGGACAACGTGGGACAACGTGGGACAACGTGGGACAACGTGGGACAACGTGGGACATCGTGGGACAACGTGGGACAACGTGGGACAACGTGGGACAACGTGGGACAACGTGGGACACCGTTGGACATCGTTGGACACCGTGGGACAACGTGGGACAACGTGGGACAACGTGGGACACCGTTGGACACCGTTGGACACCGTTGGACACCGTTGGACATCGTTGGACACCGTGGGACAACGTGGGACAACGTGGGACATCGTTGGACACCGTGGGACAACGTGGGACAACGTGGGACAACGTGGGACACCGTTGGACACCGTTGGACACCGTTGGACACCGTTGGACACCGTTGGACATCGTTGGACACCGTGGGACAACGTGGGACAACGTGGGACAACGTGGGAAACCATGGAACAACGTGGGACAACGTGGGACACCGTTGGACATCGTTGGACAACGTGGGACAACGTGGGACAACGTGGGACAACGTGGGACAACGTGGGACAACGTGGGACATCGTGGGACAACGTGGGACAACGTGGGACAACGTGGGACAACGTGGGACAACGTGGGACAACGTGGGACAACGTGGGACACCGTTGGACACCGTGGGACACCGTTGGACACCGTTGGACATCGTTGGACACCGTGGGACAACGTGGGACAACGTGGGACAACGTGGGACAACGTGGGACAACGTGGGACAACGTGGGACAACGTGGGACAACGTGGGACATCGTGGGACATCGTGGGACAACGTGGGACAACGTGGGACAACGTGGGACACCGTTGGACACCGTTGGACACCGTTGGACACCGTTGGACATCGTTGGACACCGTGGGACAACGTGGGACAACGTGGGAGAACGTGGGAAACCATGGAACAACGTGGGACAACGTGGGACACCGTTGGACATCGTTGGACATCGTTGGACACCGTGGGACAACGTGGGACAACGTGGGAAAACGTGGGACAACGTGGGAAAACGTGGGACAACGTGGGACACCGTTGGACATCGCTGGACACCGTTGGACATCGTTGGACACCGTGGGACAACGTGGGACAACGTGGGACAACGTGGGACATCGTGGGACAACGTGGGACAACGTGGGACAACGTGGGACATCGTGGGACAACGTGGGACAACGTGGGACACCGTTGGACATCGTTGGACACCGTGGGTCAACGTGGGACAACGTGGGACAACGTGGGACACCGTTGGACACCGTTGGACACCGTTGGACACCGTTGGACATCGTTGGACACCGTGGGACAACGTGGGACAACGTGGGACAACGTGGGAAACCATGGAACAACGTGGGACAACGTGGGACACCGTTGGACATCGTTGGACAACGTGGGACAACGTGGGACAACGTGGGACAACGTGGGACAACGTGGGACAACGTGGGACATCGTGGGACAACGTGGGACAACGTGGGACAACGTGGGACAACGTGGGACAACGTGGGACAACGTGGGACAACGTGGGACAACGTGGGACACCGTTGGACACCGTTGGACACCGTTGGACACCGTGGGACAACGTGGGACAACGTGGGAAAACGTGGGACAACGTGGGACAACGTGGGACACCGTTGGACATCGTTGGACAACGTGGGACAACGTGGGACAACGTGGGACAACGTGGGACAACGTGGGACAACGTGGGACAATGTGGGACACCGTTGGACACCGTGGGACACCGTTGGACACCGTTGGACATCGTTGGACACCGTGGGACAACGTGGGACAACGTGGGACAACGTGGGACAACGTGGGACAACGTGGGACAACGTGGGACAACGTGGGACAACGTGGGACAACGTGGGACAACGTGGGACACCGTGGGACATCGTGGGACAACGTGGGACAACGTGGGACAACGTGGGACAACGTGGGACACCGTTGGACAACGTGGGACACCGTGGGACATCGTTGGACACCGTGGGACAACGTGGGACAACGTGGGACCACGTGGGACAACGTGGGACAACGTGGGACAACGTGGGACAACGTGGGACAACGTGGGACAACGTGGGACATCGTGGGACAACGTGGGACAACGTGGGACACCGTTGGACATCGTTGGACACCGTGGGACACCGTGGGACAACGTGGGACAACGTGGGACAACGTGGGACAACGTGGGACAACGTGGGAAACCATGGAACAACGTGGGACAACGAGGGACACCGTTGGACATCGTTGGACAACGTGGGACAACGTGGGACAACGTGGGACAACGTGGGACAACGTGGGACAACGTGGGACACCGTTGGACACCGTGGGACACCGTTGGACACCGTTGGACATCGTTGGACACCGTGGGACAACGTGGGACAACGTGGGACAACGTGGGACAACGTGGGACAACGTGGGACAACGTGGGACAACGTGGGACAACGTGGGACAACGTGGGACAACGTGGGACAACGTGGGACACCGTTGGACAACGTGGGACACCGTTGGACATCGTTGGACACCGTGGGACAACGTGGGACACCGTTGGACATCGTTGGACAACGTGGGACAACGTGGGACAACGTGGGACAACGTGGGACAACGTGGGACAACGTGGGACACCGTGGGACATCGTTGGACAACGTGGGACAACGTGGGACAACGTGGGACAACGTGGGACAACGTGGGACAACGTGGGACAACGTGGGACAACGTGGGACAACGTGGGACAACGTGGGACACCGTTGGACACCGTGGGACACCGTTGGACACCGTTGGACATCGTTGGACATCGTTGGACACCGTGGGACAACGTGGGACAACGTGGGACAACGTGGGACAACGTGGGACAACGTGGGACAACGTGGGACATCGTGGGACAACGTGGGACAACGTGGGACAACGTGGGACAACGTGGGACACCGTTGGACAACGTGGGACACCGTTGGACATCGTTGGACACCGTGGGACAACGTGGGACAACGTGGGACCACGTGGGACAACGTGGGACAACGTGGGACAACGTGGGACAACGTGGGACAACGTGGGACAACGTGGGACATCGTGGGACAACGTGGGACAACGTGGGACACCGTTGGACAACGTGGGACACCGTTGGACATCGTTGGACACCGTGGGACAACGTGGGACACCGTTGGACATCGTTGGACACCGTGGGACAACGTGGGACAACGTGGGACAACTTGGGACACCGTTGGACACCGTTGGACACCGTTGGACACCGTTGGACAACGTGGGACAACGTGGGACACCGTTGGACACCGTTGGACACCGTTGGACACCGTTGGACATCGTTGGACACCGTGGGACAACGTGGGACAACGTGGGACAACGTGGGACACCGTTGGACATCGCTGGACACCGTTGGACATCGTTGGACACCGTGGGACAACGTGGGACAACGTGGGACAACGTGGGACAACGTGGGACAACGTGGGACAACGTGGGACAACGTGGGACAACGTGGGACAACGTGGGACAACGTGGGACAACGTGGGACAACGTGGGACATCGTGGGACAACGTGGGACAACGTGGGACAACGTGGGACAACGTGGGACATCGTTGGACACCGTTGGACACCGTGGGACAACGTGGGACAACGTGGGACAACGTGGGACAACGTGGGACAACGTGGGACAACGTGGGACAACGTGGGACAACGTGGGACAACGTGGGACACCGTTGGACACCGTTGGACACCGTTGGACACCGTTGGACATCGTTGGACACCGTGGGACAACGTGGGACAACGTGGGAAACCATGGAACAACGTGGGACAACGTGGGACACCGTTGGACATCGTTGGACATCTTTGGACACCGTGGGACAACGTGGGACAACGTGGGAAAACGTGGGACAACGTGGGACACCGTTGGACATCGCTGGACACCGTTGGACATCGTTGGACAACGTGGGACAACGTGGGACAACGTGGGACAACGTGGGACAACGTGGGACAACGTGGGACAACGTGGGACAACGTGGGACAACGTGGGACAACGTGGGACATCGTGGGACAACGTGGGACAACGTGGGACAACGTGGGACAACGTGGGACATCGTTGGACACCGTTGGACACCGTGGGACAACGTGGGACAACGTGGGACAACGTGGGACAACGTGGGACAACGTGGGACAACGTGGGACAACGTGGGACAACGTGGGACAACGTGGGACAACGTGGGACAACGTGGGACAACGTGGGACAACGTGGGACAACGAGGGACAACGTGGGACAACGTGGGACAACGTGGGACATCGTGGGACAACGTGGGACAACGTGGGACAACGTGGGACAACGTGGGACACCGTTGGACACCGTTGGACACCGTTGGACACCGTTGGACATCGTTGGACACCGTGGGACAACGTGGGACAACGTGGGACAACGTGGGAAACCATGCAACAACGTGGGACAACGTGGGACACCGTTGGACATCGTTGGACATCGTTGGACACCGTGGGACAACGTGGGACAACGTGGGAAAACGTGGGACAACGTGGGACACCGTTGGACATCGCTGGACACCGTTGGACATCGTTGGACACCGTGGGACAACGTGGGACAACGTGGGACAACGTGGGACAACGTGGGACAACGTGGGACAACGTGGGACAACGTGGGACAACGTGGGACAACGTGGGACAACGTGGGACAACGTGGGACAACGTGGGACATCGTGGGACAACGTGGGACAACGTGGGACAACGTGGGACAACGTGGGACATCGTTGGACACCGTTGGACACCGTGGGACAACGTGGGACAACGTGGGACCACGTGGGACAACGTGGGACAACGTGGGACAACGTGGGACAACGTGGGACATCGTGGGACAACGTGGGACAACGTGGGACAACGTGGGACAACGTGGGACAACGTGGGACACCGTTGGACACCGTTGGACACCGTTGGACACCGTTGGACATCGTTGGACACCGTGGGACAACGTGGGACAACGTGGGACAACGTGGGAAACCATGGAACAACGTGGGACAACGTGGGACATCGTGGGACAACGTGGGACAACGTGGGACAACGTGGGACACCGTTGGACACCGTTGGACACCGTTGGACACCGTTGGACATCGTTGGACACCGTGGGACAACGTGGGACAACGTGGGACAACGTGGGACACCGTTGGACACCGTTGGACACCGTTGGACACCGTTGGACATCGTTGGACACCGTGGGACAACGTGGGACAACGTGGGACAACGTGGGAAACCATGGAACAACGTGGGACAACGTGGGACACCGTTGGACACCGTGGGACACCGTTGGACACCGTTGGACACCGTTGGACATCGTTGGACACCGTGGGACAACGTGGGACAACGTGGGACAACGTGGGACAACGTGGGACAACGTGGGACAACGTGGGACATCGTGGGACAACGTGGGACAACGTGGGACAACGTGGGACAACGTGGGACACCGTTGGACAACGTGGGACACCGTTGGACATCGTTGGACACCGTGGGACAACGTGGGACAACGTGGGACCACGTGGGACAACGTGGGACAACGTGGGACAACGTGGGACAACGTGGGACAACGTGGGACAACGTGGGACATCGTGGGACAACGTGGGACAACGTGGGACACCGTTGGACAACGTGGGACACCGTTGGACATCGTTGGACACCGTGGGACAACGTGGGACACCGTTGGACATCGTTGGACACCGTGGGACAACGTGGGACAACGTGGGACAACTTGGGACACCGTTGGACACCGTTGGACACCGTTGGACACCGTTGGACAACGTGGGACAACGTGGGACACCGTTGGACACCGTTGGACACCGTTGGACACCGTTGGACATCGTTGGACACCGTGGGACAACGTGGGACAACGTGGGACAACGTGGGACACCGTTGGACATCGCTGGACACCGTTGGACATCGTTGGACACCGTGGGACAACGTGGGACAACGTGGGACAACGTGGGACAACGTGGGACAACGTGGGACAACGTGGGACAACGTGGGACAACGTGGGACAACGTGGGACAACGTGGGACAACGTGGGACATCGTGGGACAACGTGGGACAACGTGGGACAACGTGGGACAACGTGGGACATCGTTGGACACCGTTGGACACCGTTGGACACCGTGGGACAACGTGGGACAACGTGGGACAACGTGGGACAACGTGGGACAACGTGGGACAACGTGGGACAACGTGGGACACCGTTGGACACCGTTGGACACCGTTGGACACCGTTGGACATCGTTGGACACCGTGGGACAACGTGGGACAACGTGGGAAACCATGGAACAACGTGGGACAACGTGGGACACCGTTGGACATCGTTGGACATCTTTGGACACCGTGGGACAACGTGGGACAACGTGGGAAAACGTGGGACAACGTGGGACACCGTTGGACATCGCTGGACACCGTTGGACATCGTTGGACACCGTGGGACAACGTGGGACAACGTGGGACAACGTGGGACAACGTGGGACAACGTGGGACAACGTGGGAAAACGTGGGACAACGTGGGACACCGTTGGACATCGCTGGACACCGTTGGACATCGTTGGACACCGTGGGACAACGTGGGACAACGTGGGACAACGTGGGACAACGTGGGACAACGTGGGACAACGTGGGACAACTTGGGACAACGTGGGACAACGTGGGACAACGTGGGACAACGTGGGACAACGTGGGACATCGTGGGACAACGTGGGACAACGTGGGACAACGTGGGACAACGTGGGACATCGTTGGACACCGTTGGACACCGTGGGACAACGTGGGACAACGTGGGACAACGTGGGACAACGTGGGACAACGTGGGACAACGTGGGACAACGTGGGACAACGTGGGACAACGTGGGACAACGTGGGACAACGTGGGACAACGTGGGACAACGTGGGACAACGAGGGACAACGTGGGACAACGTGGGACAACGTGGGACATCGTGGGACAACGTGGGACAACGTGGGACAACGTGGGACAACGTGGGACACCGTTGGACACCGTTGGACACCGTTGGACATCGTTGGACACCGTGGGACAACGTGGGACAACGTGGGACAACGTGGGAAACCATGGAACAACGTGGGACAACGTGGGACACCGTTGGACATCGTTGGACATCGTTGGACACCGTGGGACAACGTGGGACAACGTGGGAAAACGTGGGACAACGTGGGACACCGTTGGACATCGCTGGACACCGTTGGACAACGTTGGACACCGTGGGACAACGTGGGACAACGTGGGACAACGTGGGACAACGTGGGACAACGTGGGACAACGTGGGACAACGTGGGACAACGTGGGACAACGTGGGACAACGTGGGACAACGTGGGACAACATGGGACATCGTGGGACAACGTGGGACAACGTGGGACAACGTGGGACAACGTGGGACATCGTTGGACACCGTTGGACACCGTGGGACAACGTGGGACAACGTGGGACAACGTGGGACAACGTGGGACAACGTGGGACAACGTGGGACAACGTGGGACATCGTGGGACAACGTGGGACAACGTGGGACAACGTGGGACAACGTGGGACAACGTGGGACACCGTTGGACACCGTTGGACACCGTTGGACACCGTTGGACATCGTTGGACACCGTGGGACAACGTGGGACAACGTGGGACAACGTGGGAAACCATGGAACAACGTGGGACAACGTGGGACATCGTGGGACAACGTGGGACAACGTGGGACAACGTGGGACACCGTTGGACACCGTTGGACACCGTTGGACACCGTTGGACATCGTTGGACACCGTGGGACAACGTGGGACAACGTGGGACAACGTGGGACACCGTTGGACACCGTTGGACACCGTTGGACACCGTTGGACATCGTTGGACACCGTGGGACAACGTGGGACAACGTGGGACAACGTGGGAAACCATGGAACAACGTGGGACAACGTGGTACATCGTGGGACAACGTGCGACAACGTGGGACAACGTGGGAAACCATGGAACAACGTGGGACAACGTGGGACACCGTTGGACATCGTTGGACATCGTTGGACACCGTGGGACAACGTGGGACAACGTGGGAAAACGTGGGACAACGTGGGACACCGTTGGACATCGCGGGACACCGTTGGACATCGCTGGACACCGTTGGACATCGTTGGACACCGTGGGACAACGTGGGACAACGTGGGACCACGTGGGACAACGTGGGACAACGTGGGAGAACGTGGGACAACGTGGGACAACGTGGGAAAACGTGGGACATCGTGGGACAACGTGGGACAACGTGGGACAACGTGGGACAACGTGGGACATCGTTGGACACCGTTGGACACCGTGGGACAACGTGGGACAACGTGGGACAACGTGGGACAACGTGGGACATCGTTGGACACCGTTGGACACCGTGGGACAACGTGGGACAACGTGGGACCACGTGGGACAACGTGGGGCAACGTGGGACAACGTGGGACAACGTGGGACATCGTGGGACAACGTGGGACAACGTGGGACAACGTGGGACAACGTGGGACAACGTGGGACACCGTTGGACACCGTTGGACACCGTTGGACACCGTTGGACATCGTTGGACACCGTGGGACAACGTGGGACAACGTGGGACAACGTGGGAAACCATGGAACAACGTGGGACAACGTGGGACATCGTGGGACAACGTGGGACAACGTGGGACACCGTTGGACACCGTTGGACACCGTTGGACACCGTTGGACATCGTTGGACACCGTGGGACAACGTGGGACAACGTGGGACAACGTGGGACACCGTTGGACACCGTTGGACACCGTTGGACACCGTTGGACATCGTTGGACACCGTGGGACAACGTGGGACAACGTGGGACAACGTGGGAAACCATGGAACAACGTGGGACAACGTGGGACATCGTGGGACAACGTGGGACAACGTGGGACAACGTGGGAAACCATGGAACAACGTGGGACAACGTGGGACACCGTTGGACATCGTTGGACATCGTTGGACACCGTGGGACAACGTGGGACAACGTGGGAAAACGTGGGACAACGTGGGACACCGTTGGACATCGCTGGACACCGTTGGACATCGCTGGACACCGTTGGACATCGTTGGACACCGTGGGACAACGTGGGACAACGTGGGACCACGTGGGACAACGTGGGACAACGTGGGACAACGTGGGACATCGTGGGACAACGTGGGACAACGTGGGACAACGTGGGACAACGTGGGACAACGTGGGACACCGTTGGACACCGTTGGACACCGTTGGACACCGTTGGACATCGTTGGACACCGTGGGACAACGTGGGACAACGTGGGACAACGTGGGAAACCATGGAACAACGTGGGACAACGTGGGACACCGTTGGACATCGTTGGACATCGTTGGACACCGTGGGACAACGTGGGACAACGTGGGAAAACGTGGGACAACGTGGGACACCGTTGGACATCGCTGGACACCGTTGGACATCGTTGGACCCCGTGGGACAACGTGGGACAACGTGGGACAACGTGGGACAACTTGGGACATCGTGGGACAACGTGGGACAACGTGGGACAACGTGGGACAACGTGGGACACCGTTGGACAACGTGGGACACCGTTGGACATCGTTGGACACCGTGGGACAACGTGGGACAACGTGGGACCACGTGGGACAACGTGGGACAACGTGGGACAACGTGGGACAACGTGGGACAACGTGGGACAACGTGGGACATCGTGGGACAACGTGGGACAACGTGGGACAACGTGGGACAACGTGGGACAACGTGGGACAACGTGGGACACCGTTGGACACCGTTGGACATCGTTGGACACCGTGGGACAACGTGGGACAACGTGGGACAACGTGGGACACCATGGAACAACGTGGGACAACGTGGGACACCGTTGGACATCGTTGGACATCGTTGGACACCGTGGGACAACGTGGGACAACGTGGGAAAACGTGGGACAACGTGGGACACCGTTGGACATCGCTGGACACCGTTGGACAACGTGGGACAACGTGGGACAACGTGGGACAACGTGGGCCAACGTGGGACAACGTGGGACAACGTGGGACAACGTGGGACATCGTGGGACAACGTGGGACAACGTGGGACAACGTGGGACAACGTGGGACATCGTGGGAAACCATGGAACAACGTGGGACAACGTGGGACATCGTGGGACAACGTGGGACAACGTGGGACAACGTGGGAAACCATGGAACAACGTGGGACAACGTGGGACACCGTTGGACATCGTTGGACATCGTTGGACACCGTGGGACAACGTGGGAAAACGTCGGACAACGTGGGACACCGTTGGACATCGCTGGACACCGTTGGACATCGCTGGACACCGTTGGACAACGTGGGACAACGTGGGACAACGTGGGACAACGTGGGACACCGTTGGACATCGTTGGACATCGTTGGACACCGTGGGACAACGTGGGACAACGTGGGAAAACGTGGGACAACGTGGGACACCGTTGGACATCGCTGGACACCGTTGGACATCGCTGGACACCGTTGGACATCGTTGGACACCGTGGGACAACGTGGGACAACGTGGGACCACGTGGGACAACGTGGGACAACGTGGGACAACGTGGGACAACGTGGGACACCGTTGGACACCGTTGGACACCGTTGGACATCGTTGGACACCGTGGGACAACGTGTGACAACGTGGGACAACGTGGGAAACCATGGAACAACGTGGGACAACGTGGGACATCGTGGGACAACGTGGGACAACGTGGGACAACGTGGGAAACCATGGAACAACGTGGGACAACGTGGGACACCGTTGGACATCGTTGGACATCGTTGGACACCGTGGGACAACGTGGGAAAACGTGGGACAACGTGGGACACCGTTGGACATCGCTGGACACCGTTGGACATCGCTGGACACCGTTGGACATCGTTGGACACCGTGGGACAACGTGGGAAAACGTGGGACAACGTGGGACACCGTTGGACATCGCTGGACACCGTTGGACATCGCTGGACACCGTTGGACATCGTTGGACACCGTGGGACAACGTGGGACAACGTGGGACAACGTGGGACAACGTGGGACAACGTGGGACAACGTGGGACAACGTGGGACAACGTGGGAAAACGTGGGACAACGTGGGACACCGTTGGACATCGCTGGACACCGTTGGACATCGTTGGACACCGTGGGACAACGTGGGACAACGTGGGACAACGTGGGACAACGTGGGACAACGTGGGACAACGTGGGACAACGTGGGACAACGTGGGACATCGTGGGACAACGTGGGACAACGTGGGACAACGTGGGACAACGTGGGACAACGTGGGACACCGTTGGACACCGTTGGACACCGTTGGACACCGTTGGACATCGTTGGACACCGTGGGACAACGTGGGACAACGTGGGACAACGTGGGAAACCATGGAACAACGTGGGACAACGTGGGACATCGTGGGACAACGTGGGACAACGTGGGACAACGTGGGACACCGTTGGACACCGTTGGACACCGTTGGACACCGTTGGACATCGTTGGACACCGTGGGACAACGTGGGACAACGTGGGACAACGTGGGACACCGTTGGACACCGTTGGACACCGTTGGACACCGTTGGACATCGTTGGACACCGTGGGACAACGTGGGACAACGTGGGACAACGTGGGAAACCATGGAACAACGTGGGACAACGTGGGACATCGTGGGACAACGTGGGACAACGTGGGACAACGTGGGAAACCATGGAACAACGTGGGACAACGTGGGACACCGTTGGACATCGTTGGACATCGTTGGACACCGTGGGACAACGTGGGACAACGTGGGAAAACGTGGGACAACGTGGGACACCGTTGGACATCGCTGGACACCGTTGGACATCGCTGGACACCGTTGGACATCGTTGGACACCGTGGGACAACGTGGGACAACGTGGGACCACGTGGGACAACGTGGGACAACGTGGGACAACGTGGGACATCGTGGGACAACGTGGGACAACGTGGGACAACGTGGGACAACGTGGGACAACGTGGGACACCGTTGGACACCGTTGGACACCGTTGGACACCGTTGGACATCGTTGGACACCGTGGGACAACGTGGGACAACGTGGGACAACGTGGGAAACCATGGAACAACGTGGGACAACGTGGGACACCGTTGGACATCGTTGGACATCGTTGGACACCGTGGGACAACGTGGGACAACGTGGGAAAACGTGGGACAACGTGGGACACCGTTGGACATCGCTGGACACCGTTGGACATCGTTGGACCCCGTGGGACAACGTGGGACAACGTGGGACAACGTGGGACAACTTGGGACATCGTGGGACAACGTGGGACAACGTGGGACAACGTGGGACAACGTGGGACACCGTTGGACAACGTGGGACACCGTTGGACATCGTTGGACACCGTGGGACAACGTGGGACAACGTGGGACCACGTGGGACAACGTGGGACAACGTGGGACAACGTGGGACAACGTGGGACAACGTGGGACAACGTGGGACATCGTGGGACAACGTGGGACAACGTGGGACAACGTGGGACAACGTGGGACAACGTGGGACAACGTGGGACACCGTTGGACACCGTTGGACATCGTTGGACACCGTTGGACATCGTTGGACACCGTGGGACAACGTGGGAAAACGTGGGACAACGTGGGACACCGTTGGACATCGCTGGACACCGTTGGACATCGCTGGACACCGTTGGACAACGTGGGACAACGTGGGACAACGTGGGACAACGTGGGACACCGTTGGACATCGTTGGACATCGTTGGACACCGTGGGACAACGTGGGACAACGTGGGAAAACGTGGGACAACGTGGGACACCGTTGGACATCGCTGGACACCGTTGGACATCGCTGGACACCGTTGGACATCGTTGGACACCGTGGGACAACGTGGGACAACGTGGGACCACGTGGGACAACGTGGGACAACGTGGGACAACGTGGGACACCGTTGGACATCGCTGGACACCGTTGGACATCGCTGGACACCGTTGGACATCGTTGGACACCGTGGGACAACGTGGGAAAACGTGGGACAACGTGGGACACCGTTGGACATCGTTGGACACCGTGGGACAACGTGGGACAACGTGGGACAACGTGGGAAACCATGGAACAACGTGGGACAACGTGGGACATCGTGGGACAACGTGGGACAACGTGGGACAACGTGGGACACCGTTGGACACCGTTGGACACCGTTGGACACCGTTGGACATCGTTGGACATCGTTGGACACCGTGGGACAACGTGGGACAACGTGGGAAAACGTGGGACAACGTGGGACACCGTTGGACATCGCTGGACACCGTTGGACATCGCTGGACACCGTTGGACATCGTTGGACACCGTGGGACAACGTGGGACAACGTGGGACCACGTGGGACAACGTGGGACAACGTGGGACAACGTGGGACATCGTGGGACAACGTGGGACAACGTGGGACAACGTGGGACAACGTGGGACAACGTGGGACACCGTTGGACACCGTTGGACACCGTTGGACACCGTTGGACATCGTTGGACACCGTGGGACAACGTGGGACAACGTGGGACAACGTGGGAAACCATGGAACTACGTGGGACAACGTGGGACACCGTTGGACATCGTTGGACATCGTTGGACACCGTGGGACAACGTGGGACAACGTGGGAAAACGTGGGACAACGTGGGACACCGTTGGACATCGCTGGACACCGTTGGACATCGTTGGACACCGTGGGACAACGTGGGACAACGTGGGACAACGTGGGACAACTTGGGACATCGTGGGACAACGTGGGACAACGTGGGACAACGTGGGACAACGTGGGACACCGTTGGACAACGTGGGACACCGTTGGACATCGTTGGACACCGTGGGACAACGTGGGACAACGTGGGACCACGTGGGACAACGTGGGACAACGTGGGACAACGTGGGACAACGTGGGACAACGTGGGACAACGTGGGACATCGTGGGACAACGTGGGACAACGTGGGACAACGTGGGACAACGTGGGACAACGTGGGACAACGTGGGACACCGTTGGACACCGTTGGACATCGTTGGACACCGTGGGACAACGTGGGACAACGTGGGACAACGTGGGAAACCATGGAACAACGTGGGACAACGTGGGACACCGTTGGACATCGTTGGACATCGTTGGACACCGTGGGACAACGTGGGACAACGTGGGAAAACGTGGGACAACGTGGGACACCGTTGGACATCGCTGGACACCGTTGGACAACGTGGGACAACGTGGGACAACGTGGGACAACGTGGGACAACGTGGGACAACGTGGGACAACGTGGGACAACGTGGGACATCGTGGGACAACGTGGGACAACGTGGGACAACGTGGGACAACGTGGGACATCGTGGGAAACCATGGAACAACGTGGGACAACGTGGGACATCGTGGGACAACGTGGAACAACGTGGGACAACGTGGGAAACCATGGAACAACGTGGGACAACGTGGGACACCGTTGGACATCGTTGGACATCGTTGGACACCGTGGGACAACGTGGGAAAACGTGTGACAACGTGGGACAACGTGGGAAACCATGGAACAACGTGGGACAACGTGGGACAACGTGGGACAACGTGGGACACCGTTGGACACCGTTGGACACCGTTGGACATCGTTGGACACCGTGGGACAACGTGTGACAACGTGGGACAACGTGGGAAACCATGGAACAACGTGGGACAACGTGGGACATCGTGGGACAACGTGGGACAACGTGGGACAACGTGGGAAACCATGGAACAACGTGGGACAACGTGGGACACCGTTGGACATCGTTGGACATCGTTGGACACCGTGGGACAACGTGGGAAAACGTGGGACAACGTGGGACACCGTTGGACATCGCTGGACACCGTTGGACATCGCTGGACACCGTTGGACATCGTTGGACACCGTGGGACAACGTGGGAAAACGTGGGACAACGTGGGACACCGTTGGACATCGCTGGACACCGTTGGACATCGCTGGACACCGTTGGACATCGTTGGACACCGTGGGACAACGTGGGACAACGTGGGACAACGTGGGACAACGTGGGACAACGTGGGACAACGTGGGACAACGTGGGACAACGTGGGAAAACGTGGGACAACGTGGGACACCGTTGGACATCGCTGGACACCGTTGGACATCGTTGGACACCGTGGGACAACGTGGGACAACGTGGGACAACGTGGGACAACGTGGGAAAACGTGGGACAACGTGGGACAACGTGGGACAACGTGGGACAACGTGGGACAACGTGGGACAACGTGGGAAAACGTGGGACAACGTGGGACACCGTTGGACATCGCTGGACACCGTTGGACATCGTTGGACACCGTGGGACAACGTGGGACAACGTGGGACAACGTGGGACAACGTGGGACAACGTGGGACAACGTGGGACAACGTGGGACAACGTGGGACAACGTGGGACAACGTGGGACAACGTGGGACAACGTGGGACATCGTGGGACAACGTGGGACAACGTGGGACAACGTGGGACAACGTGGGACATCGTTGGACACCGTTGGACACCGTGGGACAACGTGGGACAACGTGGGACAACGTGGGACAACGTGGGACAACGTGGGACAACGTGGGACAACGTGGGACAACGTGGGACAACGTGGGACAACGTGGGACAACGTGGGACAACGTGGGACAACGTGGGACATCGTTGGACACCGTTGGACACCGTGGGACAACGTGGGACAACGTGGGACAACGTGGGACAACGTGGGACAACGTGGGACAACGTGGGACAACGTGGGACAACGTGGGACAACGTGGGACAACGTGGGACAACGTGGGACAACGTGGGACAACGTGGGACAACGTGGGACAACGTGGGACAACGTGGGACACCGTTGGACAACGTGGGACACCGTTGGACATCGTTGGACACCGTGGGACAACGTGGGACAACGTGGGACCACGTGGGACAACGTGGGACAACGTCGGACAACGTGGGACAACGTGGGACATCGTGGGACAACGTGGGACAACGTGGGACAACGTGGGACAACGTGGGACAACGTGGGACATCGTTGGACATCGTTGGACACCGTGGGACAACGTGGGACAACGTGGGAAAACGTGGGACAACGTGGGACACCGTTGGACATCGCTGGACACCGTTGGACATCGTTGGACACCGTGGGACAACGTGGGACAACGTGGGACAACGTGGGACAACGTGGGACAACGTGGGACAACGTGGGACAACGTGGGACAACGTGGGACAACGTGGGACAACGTGGGACAACGTGGGACAACGTGGGACAACGTGGGACAACGTGGGACAACGTGGGAAAACGTGGGACATCGTGGGACAACGTGGGACAACGTGGGACAACGTGGGACAACGTGGGACATCGTTGGACACCGTTGGACACCGTGGGACAACGTGGGACAACGTGGGACCACGTGGGACAACGTGGGACAACGTGGGACAACGTGGGACAACGTGGGACATCGTGGGACAACGTGGGACAACGTGGGACAACGTGGGACAACGTGGGACAACGTGGGACACCGTTGGACACCGTTGGACACCGTTGGACACCGTTGGACATCGTTGGACAACGTGGGACAACGTGGGACAACGTGGGACAACGTGGAACAACGTGGGACAACGTGGGACAACGTGGGACAACGTGGGACATCGTGGGAAACCATGGAACAACGTGGGACAACGTGGGACAACGTGGGACAACGTGGGACAACGTGGGACACCGTTGGACATCGTTGGACAACGTGGGACAACGTGGGACAACGTGGGACAACGTGGGACAACGTGGGACAACGTGGGACAACGTGGGACACCGTTGGACACCGTGGGACACCGTTAGACACCGTTGGACATCGTTGGACACCGTGGGACAACGTGGGACAACGTGGGACAACGTGGGACAACGTGGGACAACGTGGGACAACGTGGGAAACCATGGAACAACGTGGGACAACGTGGGACATCGTGGGACAACGTGGGACAACGTGGGACAACGTGGGACACCGTTGGACACCGTTGGACACCGTTGGACACCGTTGGACATCGTTGGACACCGTGGGACAACGTGGGACAACGTGGGACAACGTGGGACACCGTTGGACACCGTTGGACACCGTTGGACACCGTTGGACATCGTTGGACACCGTGGGACAACGTGGGACAACGTGGGACAACGTGGGAAAACATGGAACAACGTGGGACAACGTGGGACATCGTGGGACAACGTGGGACAACGTGGGACAACGTGGGAAACCATGGAACAACGTGGGACAACGTGGGACACCGTTGGACATCGTTGGACATCGTTGGACACCGTGGGACAACGTGGGACAACGTGGGAAAACGTGGGACAACGTGGGACACCGTTGGACATCGCTGGACACCGTTGGACATCGCTGGACACCGTTGGACATCGTTGGACACCGTGGGACATCGTGGGACAACGTGGGACCACGTGGGACAACGTGGGACAACGTGGGACAACGTGGGACATCGTGGGACAACGTGGGACAACGTGGGACAACGTGGGACAACGTGGGACAACGTGGGACACCGTTGGACACCGTTGGACACCGTTGGACACCGTTGGACATCGTTGGACACCGTGGGACAACGTGGGACAACGTGGGACAACGTGGGAAACCATGGAACAACGTGGGACAACGTGGGACACCGTTGGACATCGTTGGACATCGTTGGACACCGTGGGACAACGTGGGACAACGTGGGAAAACGTGGGACAACGTGGGACACCGTTGGACATCGCTGGACACCGTTGGACATCGTTGGACACCGTGGGACAACGTGGGACAACGTGGGACAACGTGGGACAACTTGGCACATCGTGGGACAACGTGGGACAACGTGGGACAACGTGGGACAACCTGGGACACCGTTGGACAACGTGGGACACCGTTGGACATCGTTGGACACCGTGGGACAACGTGGGACAACGTGGGACCACGTGGGACAACGTGGGACAACGTGGGACAACGTGGGACAACGTGGGACAACGTGGGGCAACGTGGGACATCGTGGGACAACGTGGGACAACGTGGGACAACGTGGGACAACGTGGGACAACGTGGGACAACGTGGGACAACGTGGGACATCGTGGGACAACGTGGGACAACGTGGGACAACGTGGGACAACGTGGGACAACGTGGGACAACGTGGAACAACGTGGGACACCGTTGGACATCGCTGGACACCGTTGGACAACGTGGGACAACGTGGGACAACGTGGGACAACGTGGGACAACGTGGGACAACGTGGGACAACGTGGGACAACGTGGGACATCGTGGGACAACGTGGGACAACGTGGGACAACGTGGGACAACGTGGGACATCGTGGGACAACGTGGGACATCGTGGGACAACGTGGGACAACGTGGGACAACGTGGGACACCGTTGGACACCGTTGGACACCGTTGGACACCGTTGGACATCGTTGGACACCGTGGGACAACGTGGGACAACGTGGGACAACGTGGGACACCGTTGGACATCGTTGGACATCGTTGGACACCGTGGGACAACGTGGGACAACGTGGGAAAACGTGGGACAACGTGGGACACCGTTGGACATCGCTGGACACCGTTGGACATCGCTGGACACCGTTGGACATCGTTGGACACCGTGGGACAACGTGGGACAACGTGGGACCACGTGGGACAACGTGGGACAACGTGGGACAACGTGGGACAACGTGGGACACCGTTGGACACCGTTGGACACCGTTGGACATCGTTGGACACCGTGGGACAACGTGGGACAACGTGGGACAACGTGGGAAACCGTGGAACAACGTGGGACAACGTGGGACATCGTGGGACAACGTGGGACAACGTGGGACAACGTGGGAAACCATGGAACAACGTGGGACAACGTGGGACACTGTTGGACATCGTTGGACATCGTTGGACACCGTGGGACAACGTGGGAAAACGTGGGACAACGTGGGACACCGTTGGACATCGCTGGACACCGTTGGACATCGCTGGACACCGTTGGACATCGTTGGACACCGTGGGACAACGTGGGAAAACGTGGGACAACGTGGGACACCGTTGGACATCGCTGGACACCGTTGGACATCGCTGGACACCGTTGGACATCGTTGGACACCGTGGGACAACGTGGGACAACGTGGGACAACGTGGGACAACGTGGGACAACGTGGGACAACGTGGGACAACGTGGGACAACGTGGGACAACGTGGGACAACGTGGGACAACGTGGGACAACGTGGGACATCGTGGGACAACGTGGGACAACGTGGGACAACGTGGGACAACGTGGGACATCGTTGGACACCGTTGGACACCGTGGGACAACGTGGGACAACGTGGGACAACGTGGGACAACGTGGGACAACGTGGGACAACGTGGGACAACGTGGGACAACGTGGGACAACGTGGGACAACGTGGGACAACGTGGGACAACGTGGGACAACGTGGGACATCGTTGGACACCGTTGGACACCGTGGGACAACGTGGGACAACGTGGGACAACGTGGGACAACGTGGGACAACGTGGGACAACGTGGGACAACGTGGGACAACGTGGGACAACGTGGGACAACGTGGGACAACGTGGGACAACGTGGGACAACGTGGGACAACGTGGGACAACGTGGGACAACGTGGAACAACGTGGGACACCGTTGGACATCGCTGGACACCGTTGGACAACGTGGGACAACGTGGGACAACGTGGGACAACGTGGGACAACGTGGGACCACGTGGGACAACGTGGGACAACGTGGGACAACGTGGGACAACGTGGGACACCGTTGGACACCGTTGGACACCGTTGGACATCGTTGGACACCGTGGGACAACGTGGGACAACGTGGGACAACGTGGGAAACCATGGAACAACGTGGGACAACGTGGGACATCGTGGGACAACGTGGGACAACGTGGGACAACGTGGGAAACCATGGAACAACGTGGGACAACGTGGGACACTGTTGGACATCGTTGGACATCGTTGGACACCGTGGGACAACGTGGGACAACGTGGGACAACGTGGGACACCGTTGGACATCGCTGGACACCGTTGGACATCGCTGGACACCGTTGGACATCGTTGGACACCGTGGGACAACGTGGGAAAACGTGGGACAACGTGGGACACCGTTGGACATCGCTGGACACCGTTGGACATCGCTGGACACCGTTGGACATCGTTGGACACCGTGGGACAACGTGGGACAACGTGGGACAACGTGGGACAACGTGGGACAACGTGGGACAACGTGGGACACCGTGGGACAACGTGGGACAACGTGGGACAACGTGGGACATCGTGGGACAACGTGGGACAACGTGGGACAACGTGGGACAACGTGGGACATCGTTGGACACCGTTGGACACCGTGGGACAACGTGGGACAACGTGGGACAACGTGGGACAACGTGGGACAACGTGGGACAACGTGGGACAACGTGGGACAACGTGGGACAACGTGGGACAACGTGGGACAACGTGGGACAACGTGGGACAACGTGGGACATCGTTGGACACCGTTGGACACCGTGGGACAACGTGGGACAACGTGGGACAACGTGGGACAACGTGGGACAACGTGGGACAACGTGGGACAACGTGGGACAACGTGGGACAACGTGGGACAACGTGGGACAACGTGGGACAACGTGGGACAACGTGGGACAACGTGGGACAACGTGGGACAACGTGGGACAACGTGGGACAACGTGGGACAACGTGGGACAACGTGGGACACCGTTGGACAACGTGGGACACCGTTGGACATCGTTGGACACCGTGGGACAACGTGGGACCACGTGGGACAACGTGGGACAACGTCGGACAACGTGGGACAACGTGGGACATCGTGGGACAACGTGGGACAACGTGGGACAACGTGGGACAACGTGGGACAACGTGGGACAACGTGGGACACCGTTGGACACCGTTGGACACCGTTGGACACCGTTGGACATCGTTGGACACCGTGGGACAACGTGGGACAACGTGGGACAACGTGGGAAACCATGGAACAACGTGGGACAACGTGGGACACCGTTGGACATCGTTGGACATCGTTGGACACCGTGGGACAACGTGGGACAACGTGGGAAAACGTGGGACAACGTGGGACACCGTTGGACATCGCTGGACACCGTTGGACATCGTTGGACACCGTGGGACAACGTGGGACAACGTGGGACAACGTGGGACAACGTGGGACAACGTGGGACAACGTGGGACAACGTGGGACAACGTGGGACAACGTGGGACAACGTGGGACAACGTGGGACAACGTGGGACAACGTGGGACAACGTGGGACAACGTGGGAAAACGTGGGACATCGTGGGACAACGTGGGACAACGTGGGACAACGTGGGACAACGTGGGACATCGTTGGACACCGTTGGACACCGTGGGACAACGTGGGACAACGTGGGACCACGTGGGACAACGTGGGACAACGTGGGACAACGTGGGACAACGTGGGACATCGTGGGACAACGTGGGACAACGTGGGACAACGTGGGACAACGTGGGACAACGTGGGACACCGTTGGACACCGTTGGACACCGTTGGACACCGTTGGACATCGTTGGACACCGTGGGACAACGTGGGACAACGTGGGACCACGTGGGACAACGTGGGACAACGTGGGACAACGTGGGACAACGTGGGACATCGTGGGAAACCATGGAACAACGTGGGACAACGTGGGACAACGTGGGACAACGTGGGACAACGTGGGACACCGTTGGACATCGTTGGACAACGTGGGACAACGTGGGACAACGTGGGACAACGTGGGACAACGTGGGACAACGTGGGACAACGTGGGACACCGTTGGACACCGTGGGACACCGTTAGACACCGTTGGACATCGTTGGACACCGTGGGACAACGTGGGACAACGTGGGACAACGTGGGACAACGTGGGACAACGTGGGAAACCATCGAACAACGTGGGACAACGTGGGACATCGTGGGACAACGTGGGACAACGTGGGACAACGTGGGACACCGTTGGACACCGTTGGACACCGTTGGACACCGTTGGACATCGTTGGACACCGTGGGACAACGTGGGACAACGTGGGACAACGTGGGACACCGTTGGACACCGTTGGACACCGTTGGACACCGTTGGACATCGTTGGACACCGTGGGA
This sequence comes from Bombus terrestris, assembly GCF_910591885.1. NCBI lineage: Eukaryota > Metazoa > Arthropoda > Insecta > Hymenoptera > Apidae > Bombus > Bombus terrestris. The sequence continues at coordinate 102,656 of NW_025963579.1, read as the reverse complement.
CAACGTGGGACAACGTGGGACAACGTGGGAAACCATGGAACAACGTGGGACAACGTGGGACATCGTGGGACAACGTGGGACAACGTGGGACAACGTGGGAAACCATGGAACAACGTGGGACAACGTGGGACACCGTTGGACATCGTTGGACATCGTTGGACACCGTGGGACAACGTGGGACAACGTGGGAAAACGTGGGACAACGTGGGACACCGTTGGACATCGCTGGACACCGTTGGACATCGCTGGACACCGTTGGACATCGTTGGACACCGTGGGACAACGTGGGACAACGTGGGACCACGTGGGACAACGTGGGACAACGTGGGACAACGTGGGACATCGTGGGACAACGTGGGACAACGTGGGACACCGTTGGACACCGTTGGACATCGCTGGACACCGTTGGACATCGTTGGACACCGTGGGACAACGTGGGACAACGTGGGACCACGTGGGACAACGTGGGACAACGTGGGACAACGTGGGACATCGTGGGACAACGTGGGACAACGTGGGACACCGTTGGACACCGTTGGACACCGTTGGACACCGTTGGACATCGTTGGACACCGTGGGACAACGTGGGACAACGTGGGACAACGTGGGAAACCATGGAACAACGTGGGACAACGTGGGACACCGTTGGACATCGTTGGACATCGTTGGACACCGTGGGACAACGTGGGACAACGTGGGAAAACGTGGCACAACGTGGGACACCGTTGGACATCGCTGGACACCGTTGGACATCGTTGGACACCGTGGGACAACGTGGGACAACGTGGGACAACGTGGGACAACTTGGGACATCGTGGGACAACGTGGGACAACGTGGGACAACGTGGGACAACGTGGGACACCGTTGGACAACGTGGGACACCGTTGGACATCGTTGGACACCGTGGGACAACGTGGGACAACGTGGGACCACGTGGGACAACGTGGGACAACGTGGGACAACGTGGGACAACGTGGGACAACGTGGGACAACGTGGGACATCGTGGGACAACGTGGGACAACGTGGGACAACGTGGGACAACGTGGGACAACGTGGGACAACGTGGGACAACGTGGGACATCGTGGGACAACGTGGGACAACGTGGGACAACGTGGGACAACGTGGGACAACGTGGGACAACGTGGAACAACGTGGGACACCGTTGGACATCGCTGGACACCGTTGGACAACGTGGGACAACGTGGGACAACGTGGGACAACGTGGGACAACGTGGGACAACGTGGGACAACGTGGGACAACGTGGGACATCGTGGGACAACGTGGGACAACGTGGGACAACGTGGGACAACGTGGGACATCGTGGGACAACGTGGGACATCGTGGGACAACGTGGGACAACGTGGGACAACGTGGGACACCGTTGGACACCGTTGGACATCGTTGGACACCGTGGGACAACGTGGGACAACGTGGGACAACGTGGGACACCGTTGGACATCGTTGGACATCGTTGGACACCGTGGGACAACGTGGGACAACGTGGGAAAACGTGGGACAACGTGGGACACCGTTGGACATCGCTGGACACCGTTGGACATCGCTGGACACCGTTGGACATCGTTGGACACCGTGGGACAACGTGGGACAACGTGGGACCACGTGGGACAACGTGGGACAACGTGGGACAACGTGGGACAACGTGGGACACCGTTGGACACCGTTGGACACCGTTGGACATCGTTGGACACCGTGGGACAACGTGGGACAACGTGGGACAACGTGGGAAACCATGGAACAACGTGGGACAACGTGGGACAACGTGGGACAACGTGGGACAACGTGGGACACCGTTGGACACCGTTGGACACCGTTGGACACCGTTGGACATCGTTGGACACCGTGGGACAACGTGGGACAACGTGGGACAACGTGGGAAACCATGGAACAACGTGGGACAACGTGGGACACCGTTGGACATCGTTGGACATCGTTGGACACCGTGGGACAACGTGGGACAACGTGGGAAAACGTGGGACAACGTGGGACACCGTTGGACATCGCTGGACACCGTTGGACATCGTTGGACACCGTGGGACAACGTGGGACAACGTGGGACAACGTGGGACAACGTGGGACAACGTGGGACAACGTGGGACAACGTGGGACAACGTGGGACAACGTGGGACAACGTGGGACAACGTGGGACAACGTGGGACAACGTGGGACAACGTGGGAAAACGTGGGACATCGTGGGACAACGTGGGACAACGTGGGACAACGTGGGACAACGTGGGACATCGTTGGACACCGTTGGACACCGTGGGACAACGTGGGACAACGTGGGACCACGTGGGACAACGTGGGACAACGTGGGACAACGTGGGACAACGTGGGACAACGTGGGACATCGTGGGACAACGTGGGACAACGTGGGACAACGTGGGACAACGTGGGACAACGTGGGACACCGTTGGACACCGTTGGACACCGTTGGACACCGTTGGACATCGTTGGACACCGTGGGACAACGTGGGACAACGTGGGACAACGTGGGACAACGTGGGACAACGTGGGACAACGTGGGACAACGTGGGACATCGTGGGAAACCATGGAACAACGTGGGACAACGTGGGACAACGTGGGACAACGTGGGACAACGTGGGACACCGTTGGACATCGTTGGACAACGTGGGACAACGTGGGACAACGTGGGACAACGTGGGACAACGTGGGACAACGTGGGACACCGTTGGACAACGTGGGACACCGTTGGACATCGTTGGACATCGGTGGACATCGTGGGACACCGTTGGACACCGTTGGACATCGTTGGACACCGTTGGACACCGTGGGACCACATGGGACAACGTGGGACAACGTCGGACAACGTGGGACAACGTGGGACATCGTGGGACAACGTGGGACAACGTGGGACAACGTGGGACAACGTGGGACAACGTGGGACATCGGTGGACATCGTGGGACACCGTTGGACACCGTTGGACATCGTTGGACACCGTTGGACACCGTGGGACAACGTGGGACAACGTGGGACAACGTGGGACAACGTGGGACAACGTGGGAAACCATGGAACAACGTGGGACAACGTGGGACACCGTTGGACATCGTTGGACATCGTTGGACACCGTGGGACAACGTGGGACAACGTGGGACAACGTGGGACAACGTGGGACAACGTGGGACATCGTGGGACAACGTGGGACAACGTGGGACAACGTGGGACAACGTGGGACAACGTGGGACACCGTTGGACAACGTGGGACACCGTTGGACATCGTTGGACATCGGTGGACATCGTGGGACACCGTTGGACACCGTTGGACATCGTTGGACACCGTTGGACACCGTGGGACATCGTTGGACATCGTGGGACACCGTTGGACATCGTTGGACATCGTTGGACACCGTTGGACATCGTTGGACATCGTTGGACATCGTTGGACACCGTTGGACACCGTTGGACACCGTTGGACATCGTTGGACACCGTGGGACAACGTGGGACAACGTGGGACAACGTGGGAAACCATGGAACAACGTGGGACAACGTGGGACAACGTGGGACAACGTGGGACAACGTGGGACACCGTTGGACATCGTTGGACAACGTGGGACAACGTGGGACAACGTGGGACAACGTGGGACAACGTGGGACACCGTTGGACACCGTGGGACACCGTTAGACACCGTTGGACACCGTGGGACAACGTGGGACAACGTGGGACAACGTGGGACAACGTGGGACAACGTGGGACAACGTGGGACAACGTGGGACATCGTGGGACAACGTGGGACAACGTGGGACAACGTGGGACAACGTGGGACACCGTTGGACACCGTTGGACATCGTTGGACATCGTTGGACACCGTGGGACACCGTTGGACATCGTTGGACATCGTTGGACACCGTTGGACATCGTTGGACATCGTTGGACATCGTTGGACACCGTTGGACACCGTTGGACACCGTTGGACACCGTTGGACATCGGTGGACATCGTGGGACACCGTTGGACACCGTTGGACATCGTTGGACACCGTTGGACACCGTGGGAAAACGTGGGACAACGTGGGACAACGTGGGACATCGTGGGACAACGTGGGACAACGTGGGACAACGTGGGACACCGTTGGACACCGTTGGACACCGTTGGACACCGTTGGACATCGTTGGACACCGTGGGACAACGTGGGACAACGTGGGTCAACGTGGGACACCGTTGGACATCGTTGGACATCGTTGGACACCGTGGGACAACGTGGGACAACGTGGGAAAACGTGGGACAACGTGGGACACCGTTGGACATCGCTGGACACCGTTGGACATCGCTGGACACCGTTGGACATCGTTGGACACCGTGGGACAACGTGGGACAACGTGGGACCACGTGGGACAACGTGGGACAACGTGGGACAACGTGGGACAACGTGGGACAACGTGGGACAACGTGGGACAACGTGGGACAACGTGGAACAACGTGGGACACCGTTGGACATCGCTGGACACCGTTGGACAACGTGGGACAACGTGGGACAACGTGGGACAACGTGGGACAACGTGGAACAACGTGGGACACCGTTGGACATCGCTGGACACCGTTGGACAACGTGGGACAACGTGGGACAACGTGGGACAACGTGGGACAACGTGGGACAACGTGGGACAACGTGGGACAACGTGGGACATCGTGGGACAACGTGGGACAACGTGGGACAACGTGGGACAACGTGGGACATCGTGGGACAACGTGGGACATCGTGGGACAACGTGGGACAACGTGGGACAACGTGGGACACCGTTGGACACCGTTGGACACCGTTGGACACCGTTGGACATCGTTGGACACCGTGGGACAACGTGGGACAACGTGGGACAACGTGGGACACCGTTGGACATCGTTGGACATCGTTGGACACCGTGGGACAACGTGGGACAACGTGGGAAAACGTGGGACAACGTGGGACACCGTTGGACATCGCTGGACACCGTTGGACATCGCTGGACACCGTTGGACATCGTTGGACACCGTGGGACAACGTGGGACAACGTGGGACAACGTGGGACAACGTGGGACAACGTGGGACACCGTTGGACACCGTTGGACACCGTTGGACATCGTTGGACACCGTGGGACAACGTGGGACAACGTGGGACAACGTGGGAAACCATGGAACAACGTGGGACAACGTAGGACATCGTGGGACAACGTGGGACAACGTGGGACAACGTGGGAAACCATGGAACAACGTGGGACAACGTGGGACACCGTTGGACATCGTTGGACATCGTTGGACACCGTGGGACAACGTGGGAAAACGTGGGACAACGTGGGACACCGTTGGACATCGCTGGACACCGTTGGACATCGCTGGACACCGTTGGACATCGTTGGACACCGTGGGACAACGTGGGAAAACGTGGGACAACGTGGGACACCGTTGGACATCGCTGGACACCGTTGGACATCGCTGGACACCGTTGGACATCGTTGGACACCGTGGGACAACGTGGGACAATGTGGGACAACGTGGGACAACGTGGGACAACGTGGGACAACGTGGGACAACGTGGGACAACGTGGGAAAACGTGGGACAACGTGGGACACCGTTGGACATCGCTGGACACCGTTGGACATCGTTGGACACCGTGGGACAACGTGGGACAACGTGGGACAACGTGGGACAACGTGGGACAACGTGGGACAACGTGGGACAACGTGGGACAACGTGGGACAACGTGGGACAACGTGGGACAACGTGGGACAACGTGGGACAACGTGGGACAACGTGGGACAACGTGGGACAACGTGGGACAACGTGGGACAACGTGGGACAACGTGGGACAACGTGGGACAACGTGGGACAACGTGGGACAACGTGGGACAACGTGGGACAACGTGGGACACCGTTGGACAACGTGGGACACCGTTGGACATCGTTGGACACCGTGGGACAACGTGGGACAACGTGGGACCACATGGGACAACGTGGGACAACGTCCGACAACGTGGGACAACGTGGGACATCGTGGGACAACGTGGGACAACGTGGGACAACGTGGGACAACGTGGGACAACGTGGGACAACGTGGGACACCGTTGGACACCGTTGGACACCGTTGGACACCGTTGGACATCGTTGGACACCGTGGGACAACGTGGGACAACGTGGGACAACGTGGGAAACCATGGAACAACGTGGGACAACGTGGGACACCGTTGGACATCGTTGGACATCGTTGGACACCGTGGGACAACGTGGGACAACGTGGGAAAACGTGGGACAACGTGGGACACCGTTGGACATCGCTGGACACCGTTGGACATCGTTGGACACCGTGGGACAACGTGGGACAACGTGGGACAACGTGGGACAACGTGGGACAACGTGGGACAACGTGGGACAACGTGGGACAACGTGGGACAACGTGGGACAACGTGGGACAACGTGGGACCACGTGGGACAACGTGGGACAACGTGGGACAACGTGGGACAACGTGGGACATCGTGGGACAACGTGGGACAACGTGGGACAACGTGGGACAACGTGGGACAACGTGGGACACCGTTGGACATCGTTGGACAACGTGGGACAACGTGGGACAACGTGGGACAACGTGGGACAACGTGGGACAACGTGGGACAACGTGGGACACCGTTGGACACCGTGGGACACCGTTAGACACCGTTGGACATCGTTGGACACCGTGGGACAACGTGGGACAACGTGGGACAACGTGGGACAACGTGGGACAACGTGGGACAACGTGGGACAACGTGGGACATCGTGGGACAACGTGGGACAACGTGGGACAACGTGGGACAACGTGGGACAACGTGGGACACCGTTGGACAACGTGGGACACCGTTGGACATCGTTGGACACCGTGGGACAACGTGGGACAACGTGGGACAACGTGGGAAACCATGGAACAACGTGGGACAACGTGGGACAACGTGGGACAACGTGGGACAACGTGGGACACCGTTGGACATCGTTGGACACCGTGGGACAACGTGGGACAACGTGGGACAACGTGGGACACCGTTGGACATCGTTGGACATCGTTGGACATCGTTGGACATCGTTGGACATCGTTGGACACCGTTGGACACCGTTGGACACCGTTGGACATCGTTGGACACCGTGGGACAACGTGGGACAACGTGGGACAACGTGGGAAACCATGGAACAACGTGGGACAACGTGGGACAACGTGGGACAACGTGGGACAAAGTGGGACACCGTTGGACATCGTTGGACAACGTGGGACAACGTGGGACAACGTGGGACAACGTGGGACAACGTGGGACACCGTTGGACACCGTGGGACACCGTTAGACACCGTTGGACACCGTTGGACACCGTTGGACATCGTTGGACACCGTGGGACAACGTGGGACAACGTGGGACAACGTGGGACAACGTGGGACAACGTGGGACAACGTGGGACAACGTGGGACATCGTGGGAAACCATGGAACAACGTGGGACAACGTGGGACAACGTGGGACAACGTGGGACAACGTGGGACAACGTGGGACATCGTGGGACAACGTGGGACAACGTGGGACAACGTGGGACAACGTGGGACACCGTTGGACACCGTTGGACATCGTTGGACATCGTTGGACACCGTGGGACACCGTTGGACATCGTTGGACATCGTTGGACACCGTTGGACATCGTTGGACATCGTTGGACATCGTTGGACACCGTTGGACACCGTTGGACACCGTTGGACACCGTTGGACATCGGTGGACATCGTTGGACACCGTGGGACACCGTTGGACATCGTTGGACATCGTTGGACACCGTTGGACATCGTTGGACATCGTTGGACATCGTTGGACACCGTTGGACACCGTTGGACACCGTTGGACATCGTTGGACATCGTTGGACACCGTGGGACACCGTTGGACATCGTTGGACATCGTTGGACACCGTTGGACATCGTTGGACATCGTTGGACATCGTTGGACACCGTTGGACACCGTTGGACACCGTTGGACACCGTTGGACATCGGTGGACATCGTGGGACACCGTTGGACACCGTTGGACATCGTTGGACACCGTTGGACACCGTGGGAAAACGTGGGACAACGTGGGACAACGTGGGACAACGTGGGACAACGTGGGACAACGTGGGACAACGTGGGACACCGTTGGACACCGTGGGACACCGTTGGACAACGTGGGACAACGTGGGACAACGTGGGAAACCATGGAACAACGTGGGACAACGTGGGACAACGTGGGACAACGTGGGACAAAGTGGGACACCGTTGGACATCGTTGGACAACGTGGGACAACGTGGGACAACGTGGGACAACGTGGGACAACGTGGGACAACGTGGGACAACGTGGGACACCGTTGGACATCGTTGGACAACGTGGGACAACGTGGGACAACGTGGGACAACGTGGGACAACGTGGGACACCGTTGGACACCGTGGGACACCGTTAGACACCGTTGGACACCGTGGGACAACGTGGGACAACGTGGGACAACGTGGGACAACGTGGGACAACGTGGGACAACGTGGGACAACGTGGGACATCGTGGGACAACGTGGGACAACGTGGGACAACGTGGGACAACGTGGGACACCGTTGGACACCGTTGGACATCGTTGGACATCGTTGGACACCGTGGGACACCGTTGGACATCGTTGGACACCGTTGGACACCGTTGGACATCGGTGGACATCGTGGGACACCGTTGGACACCGTTGGACATCGTTGGACACCGTTGGACACCGTGGGAAAACGTGGGACAACGTGGGACAACGTGGGACAACGTGGGACAACGTGGGACAACGTGGGACAACGTGGGACACCGTTGGACACCGTGGGACACCGTTGGACAACGTGGGACAACGTGGGACAACGTGGGACAACGTGGGACAACGTGGGACACCGTTGGACACCGTGGGACACCGTTGGACACCGTTGGACATCGTTGGACACCGTGGGACAACGTGGGACAACGTGGGACAACGTGGGAAACCATGGAACAACGTGGGACAACGTGGGACAACGTGGGACAACGTGGGACAACGTGGGACAACGTGGGACAACGTGGGACAACGTGGGACAACGTGGGACAACGTGGGACAACGTGGGACAACGTGGGACAACGTGGGACAACGTGGGACAACGTGGGACAACGTGGGACACCGTTGGACATCGTTGGACATCGTTGGACACCGTGGGACAACGTGGGACAACGTGGGAAAACGTGGGACAACGTGGGACACCGTTGGACATCGCTGGACACCGTTGGACATCGTTGGACAACGTGGGACAACGTGGGACAACGTGGGACAACGTGGGACAACGTGGGACAACGTGGGACAACGTGGGACAACGTGGGACAACGTGGGACAACGTGGGACAACGTGGGACAACGTGGGACAACGTGGGACAACGTGGGACAACGTGGGACAACGTGGGACAACGTGGGAAAACGTGGGACATCGTGGGACAACGTGGGACAACGTGGGACAACGTGGGACAACGTGGGACATCGTTGGACACCGTTGGACACCGTGGGACAACGTGGGACAACGTGGGACCACGTGGGACAACGTGGGACAACGTGGGACAACGTGGGACAACGTGGGACATCGTGGGACAACGTGGGACAACGTGGGACAACGTGGGACAACGTGGGACAACGTGGGACACCGTTGGACACCGTTGGACACCGTTGGACACCGTTGGACATCGTTGGACACCGTGGGACAACGTGGGACAACGTGGGACAACGTGGGACAACGTGGGACAACGTGGGACAACGTGGGACAACGTGGGACATCGTGGGAAACCATGGAACAACGTGGGACAACGTGGGACAACGTGGGACAACGTGGGACAACGTGGGACACCGTTGGACATCGTTGGACAACGTGGGACAACGTGGGACAACGTGGGACAACGTGGGACAACGTGGGACAACGTGGGACACCGTTGGACACCGTGGGACACCGTTAGACACCGTTGGACATCGTTGGACACCGTGGGACAACGTGGGACAACGTGGGACAACGTGGGACAACGTGGGACAACGTGGGACAACGTGGGACATCGTGGGACAACGTGGGACAACGTGGGACAACGTGGGACAACGTGGGACAACGTGGGACACCGTTGGACAACGTGGGACACCGTTGGACATCGTTGGACACCGTGGGACAACGTGGGACAACGTGGGACAACGTGGGACACCTTTGGACACCGTTGGACATCGTTGGACATCGTTGGACATCGTGGGACACCGTTGGACATCGTTGGACACCGTTGGACATCGTTGGACACCGTGGGACAACGTGGGACAACGTGGGACAACGTGGGAAACCATGGAACAACGTGGGACAACGTGGGACAACGTGGGACAACGTGGGACAACGTGGGACACCGTTGGACACCGTTGGACACCGTTGGACACCGTTGGACATCGGTGGACATCGTGGGACACCGTTGGACACCGTTGGACATCGTTGGACACCGTTGGACACCGTGGGACAACGTGGGACAACGTGGGACAACGTGGGACAACGTGGGACAACGTGGGACAACGTGGGACAACGTGGGACATCGTGGGACAACGTGGGACAACGTGGGACAACGTGGGACACCGTTGGACATCGTTGGACACCGTGGGACAACGTGGGACAACGTGGGACAACGTGGGAAACCATGGAACAACGTGGGACAACGTGGGACAACGTGGGACAACGTGGGACAACGTGGGACACCGTTGGACATCGTTGGACAACGTGGGACAACGTGGGACAACGTGGGACATCGTGGGACAACGTGGGACAACGTGGGACAACGTCTGACAACGTGGGACACCGTTGGACATCGTTGGACACCGTGGGACAACGTGGGACAACGTGGGACAACGTGGGAAACCATGGAACAACGTGGGACAACGTGGGACAACGTGGGACAACGTGGGAAACCATGGAACAACGTGGGACAACGTGGGACAACGTGGGACAACGTGGGACAACGTGGGACACCGTTGGACATCGTTGGACACCGTGGGACAACGTGGGACAACGTGGGACAACGTGGGACACCGTTGGACACCGTGGGACACCGTGGGACAACGTGGGACAACGTGGGACAACGTGGGACAACGTGGGACAACGTGGGACAACGTGGGACAACGTGGGACAACGTGGGACAACGTGGGACACCGTTGGACACCGTTGGACATCGTTGGACACCGTGGGACAACGTGGGACAACGTGGGACAACGTGGGAAACCATGGAACAACGTGGGACAACGTGGGACAACGTGGGACAACGTGGGACAACGTGGGACACCGTTGGACATCGTTGGACACCGTGGGACAACGTGGGACAACGTGGGACACCGTTGGACACCGTTGGACATCGTTGGACACCGTTGGACACCGTGGGACAACGTGGGACAACGTGGGACAACGTGGGACAACGTGGGACAACGTAGGACAACGTGGGACAACGTGGGACACCGTTGGACATCGTTGGACAACGTGGGACATCGTGGGACAACGTGGGACAACGTGGGACAACGTGGGACAACGTGGGACACCGTTGGACACCGTGGGACACCGTTGGACACCGTTGGACACCGTGGGACACCGTTGGACACCGTTGGACATCGTTGGACACCGTTGGACACCGTTGGACACCGTTGGACACCGTGGGACAACGTGGGACAACGTGGGACAACGTGGGCCAACGTGGGACAACGTGGGACAACGTGGGACAACGTGGGACAACGTGGGACAACGTGGGACAACGTGGGACAACGTGGGACAACGTGGGACAACGTGGGACCACGTGGGACAACGTGGGACAACGTGGGACAACGTGGGACAACGTGGGACAACGTGGGACAACGTGGGACACCGTTGGGCATCGTTGGACACCGTGGGACAACGTGGGACACCGTTGGACAACGTGGGACATCGTTGGACATCGTTGGACATCGTTGGACACCGTTGGACACCGTTGGACACCGTTGGACACCGTTGGACACCGTGGGACAACGTGGGACAACGTGGGACAACGTGGGAAACCATGGAACAACGTGGGACAACGTGGGACAACGTGGGACACCGTTGGACATCGTTGGACAACGTGGGACAACGTGGGACAACGTGGGACAACGTGGGACAACGTGGGACAACGTGGGACAACGTGGGACACCGTTGGACACCGTGGGACACCGTTGGACACCGTTGGACATCGTTGGACACCGTGGGACAACGTGGGACAACGTGGGACAACGTGGGACAACGTGGGACAACGTGGGACAACGTGGGACATCGTGGGACAACGTGGGACAACGTGGGACAACGTGGGACAACGTGAGACAACGTGGGACACCGTTGGACAACGTGGGACACCGTTGGACATCGTTGGACACCGTGGGACAATGTGGGACAACGTGGGACAACGTGGGACACCGTTGGACACCGTTGGACATCGTTGGACATCGTTGGACATCGTGGGACACCGTTGGACATCGTTGGACACCGTTGGACATCGTTGGACACCGTGGGACAACGTGGGACAACGTGGAACAACGTGGGACAACGTGGGACAACGTGGGACAACGTGGGACAACGTGGGACAACGTGGGACATCGTGGGACAACGTGGGACAACGTGGGACAACGTGGGACAACGTGGGACACCGTTGGACATCGTTGGACACCGTGGGACACCGTTGGACACCGTTGGACATCGTTGGACACCGTGGGACAACGTGGGACAACGTGGGACAACGTGGGAAACCATGGAACAACGTGGGACAACGTGGGACAACGTGGGACAACGTGGGACAACGTGGGACACCGTTGGACACCGTGGGACACCGTTGGACAACGTGGGACAACGTGGGACAACGTGGGACAACGTGGGACAACGTGGGACAACGTGGGACAACGTGGGACAACGTGGGACAACGTGGGACACCGTTGGACACCGTGGGACACCGTTGGACAACGTGGGACAACGTGGGACAACGTGGGACAACGTGGGACAACGTGGGACAACGTGGGACACCGTTGGACACCGTGGGACACCGTTGGACACCGTTGGACATCGTTGGACACCGTGGGACAACGTGGGACAACGTGGGACAACGTGGGAAACCATGGAACAACGTGGGACAACGTGGGACAACGTGGGACAACTTGGGACAACGTGGGACACCGTTGGACATCGTTGGACACCGTGGGACAACGTGGGACAACGTGGGACACCGTTGGACATCGTTGGACACCGTGGGACACCGTTGGACACCGTTGGACATCGTTGGACATCGTTGGACACCGTGGGACAACGTGGGACAACGTGGGAAAACGTGGGACAACGTGGGACACCGTTGGACATCGCTGGACACCGTTGGACATCGTTGGACACCGTGGGACAACGTGGGACAACGTGGGACAACGTGGGACAACGTGGGACAACGTGGGACAACGTGGGACAACGTGGGACAACGTGGGACACCGTTGGACATCGTTGGACACCGTGGGACACCGTTGGACACCGTTGGACATCGTTGGACATCGTTGGACACCGTGGGACAACGTGGGACAACGTGGGAAAACGTGGGACAACGTGGGACACCGTTGGACATCGCTGGACACCGTTGGACATCGTTGGACACCGTGGGACAACGTGGGACAACGTGGGACAACGTGGGACAACGTGGGACAACGTGGGACAACGTGGGACAACGTGGGACAACGTGGGACAACGTGGGACAACGTGGGACAACGTGGGACAACGTGGGACAACGTGGGACAACGTGGGACAACGTGGGAAAACGTGGGACATCGTGGGACAACGTGGGACAACGTGGGACAACGTGGGACAACGTGGGACATCGTGGGACACCGTTGGACACCGTGGGACAACGTGGGACTACGTGGGACCACGTGGGACAACGTGGGACAACGTGGGACAACGTGGGACAACGTGGGACATCGTGGGACAACGTGGGACAACGTGGGACAACGTGGGACAACGTGGGACAACGTGGGACACCGTTGGACACCGTTGGACACCGTTGGACACCGTTGGACATCGTTGGACACCGTGGGACAACGTGGGACAACGTGGGACAACGTGGGACAACGTGGGACATCGTGGGAAACCATGGAACAACGTGGGACAACGTGGGACAACGTGGGACAACGTGGGACAACGTGGGACACCGTTGGACATCGTGGGACAACGTGGGACAACGTGGGACAACGTGGGACAACGTGGGACAACGTGGGACAACGTGGGACAACGTGGGACACCGTTGGACACCGTGGGACACCGTTGGACACCGTTGGACATCGTTGGACACCGTGGGACAACGTGGGACAACGTGGGACAACGTGGGACAACGTGGGACAACGTGGGACAACGTGGGACAACGTGGGACATCGTGGGACAACGTGGGACAACGTGGGACAACGTGGGACAACGTGGGACAACGTGGGACACCGTTGGACAACGTGGGACACCGTTGGACATCGTTGGACACCGTGGGACAACGTGGGACAACGTGGGACAACGTGGGACACCTTTGGACACCGTTGGACATCGTTGGACATCGTTGGACATCGTGGGACACCGTTGGACATCGTTGGACACCGTTGGACATCGTTGGACACCGTGGGACAACGTGGGACAACGTGGGACAACGTGGGACAACGTGGGACAACGTGGGACAACGTGGGACAACGTGGGACAACGTGGGACATCGTGGGACAACGTGGGACAACGTGGGACAACGTGGGACAACGTGGGACACCGTTGGACATCGTTGGACACCGTGGGACAACGTGGGACAACGTGGGACAACGTGGGAAACCATGGAACAACGTGGGACAACGTGGGACAACGTGGGACAACGTGGGACAACGTGGGACACCGTTGGACATCGTTGGACACCGTGGGACAACGTGGGACAACGTGGGACAACGTGGGACACCGTTGGACATCGTTGGACATCGTTGGACATCGTGGGACACCGTTGGACATCGTTGGACACCGTTGGACACCGTTGGACATCGTTGGACATCGTTGGACATCGTTGGACACCGTTGGACACCGTTGGACACCGTTGGACACCGTTGGACATCGGTGGACATCGTGGGACACCGTTGGACACCGTTGGACATCGTTGGACACCGTTGGACACCGTGGGACAACGTGGGACAACGTGGGACAACGTGGGACAACGTGGGACAACGTGGGACAACGTGGGACAACGTGGGACATCGTGGGACAACGTGGGACAACGTGGGACAACGTGGGACACCGTTGGACATCGTTGGACACCGTGGGACAACGTGGGACAACGTGGGACAACGTGGGAAACCATGGAACAACGTGGGACAACGTGGGACAACGTGGGACAACGTGGGACAACGTGGGACACCGTTGGACATCGTTGGACAACGTGGGACAACGTGGGACAACGTGGGACATCGTGGGACAACGTGGGACAACGTGGGACAACGTGGGACAACGTGGGACACCGTTGGACATCGTTGGACACCGTGGGACAACGTGGGACAACGTGGGACAACGTGGGAAACCATGGAACAACGTGGGACAACGTGGGACAACGTGGGACAACGTGGGAAACCATGGAACAACGTGGGACAACGTGGGACAACGTGGGACAACGTGGGACAACGTGGGACACCGTTGGACATCGTTGGACACCGTGGGACAACGTGGGACAACGTGGGACAACGTGGGACACCGTTGGACACCGTGGGACACCGTTGGACAACGTGGGACAACGTGGGACAACGTGGGACAACGTGGGACAACGTGGGACAACGTGGGACAACGTGGGACAACGTGGGACAACGTGGGACACCGTTGGACACCGTGGGACACCGTTGGACAACGTGGGACAACGTGGGACAACGTGGGACAACGTGGGACAACGTGGGACACCGTTGGACACCGTGGGACACCGTTGGACACCGTTGGACATCGTTGGACACCGTGGGACAACGTGGGACAACGTGGGACAACGTGGGAAACCATGGAACAACGTGGGACAACGTGGGACAACGTGGGACAACGTGGGACAACGTGGGACACCGTTGGACATCGTTGGACACCGTGGGACAACGTGGGACAACGTGGGACACCGTTGGACACCGTTGGACATCGTTGGACACCGTTGGACACCGTGGGACAACGTGGGACAACGTGGGACAACGTGGGACAACGTGGGACAACGTAGGACAACGTGGGACAACGTGGGACACCGTTGGACATCGTTGGACAACGTGGGACATCGTGGGACAACGTGGGACAACGTGGGACAACGTGGGACAACGTGGGACACCGTTGGACACCGTGGGACACCGTTGGACACCGTTGGACACCGTGGGACACCGTTGGACACCGTTGGACATCGTGGGACACCGTGGGACACCGTTGGACACCGTTGGACACCGTGGGACAACGTGGGACAACGTGGGACAACGTGGGACAACGTGGGACAACGTGGGACAACGTGGGACAACGTGGGACAACGTGGGACAACGTGGGACAACGTGGGACAACGTGGGACAACGTGGGACCACGTGGGACAACGTGGGACAACGTGGGACAACGTGGGACAACGTGGGACAACGTGGGACAACGTGGGACACCGTTGGGCATCGTTGGACACCGTGGGACAACGTGGGACACCGTTGGACAACGTGGGACATCGTTGGACATCGTTGGACATCGTTGGACACCGTTGGACACCGTTGGACACCGTTGGACACCGTTGGACACCGTGGGACAACGTGGGACAACGTGGGACAACGTGGGAAACCATGGAACAACGTGGGACAACGTGGGACAACGTGGGACACCGTTGGACATCGTTGGACAACGTGGGACAACGTGGGACAACGTGGGACAACGTGGGACAACGTGGGACAACGTGGGACAACGTGGGACACCGTTGGACACCGTGGGACACCGTTGGACACCGTTGGACATCGTTGGACACCGTGGGACAACGTGGGACAACGTGGGACAACGTGGGACAACGTGGGACAACGTGGGACAACGTGGGACATCGTGGGACAACGTGGGACAACGTGGGACAACGTGGGACAACGTGAGACAACGTGGGACACCGTTGGACAACGTGGGACACCGTTGGACATCGTTGGACACCGTGGGACAATGTGGGACAACGTGGGACAACGTGGGACACCGTTGGACACCGTTGGACATCGTTGGACATCGTTGGACATCGTGGGACACCGTTGGACATCGTTGGACACCGTTGGACATCGTTGGACACCGTGGGACAACGTGGGACAACGTGGAACAACGTGGGACAACGTGGGACAACGTGGGACAACGTGGGACAACGTGGGACAACGTGGGACATCGTGGGACAACGTGGGACAACGTGGGACAACGTGGGACAACGTGGGACACCGTTGGACATCGTTGGACACCGTGGGACACCGTTGGACACCGTTGGACATCGTTGGACACCGTGGGACAACGTGGGACAACGTGGGACAACGTGGGAAACCATGGAACAACGTGGGACAACGTGGGACAACGTGGGACAACGTGGGACAACGTGGGACACCGTTGGACACCGTGGGACACCGTTGGACAACGTGGGACAACGTGGGACAACGTGGGACAACGTGGGACAACGTGGGACAACGTGGGACAACGTGGGACAACGTGGGACAACGTGGGACACCGTTGGACACCGTGGGACACCGTTGGACAACGTGGGACAACGTGGGACAACGTGGGACAACGTGGGACAACGTGGGACACCGTTGGACACCGTGGGACACCGTTGGACACCGTTGGACATCGTTGGACACCGTGGGACAACGTGGGACAACGTGGGACAACGTGGGAAACCATGGAACAACGTGGGACAACGTGGGACAACGTGGGACACCGTTGGACATCGTTGGACACCGTGGGACAACGTGGGACAACGTGGGACACCGTTGGACACCGTTGGACATCGTTGGACACCGTTGGACACCGTTGGACACCGTGGGACAACGTGGGACAACGTGGGACAACGTGGGACAACGTAGGACAACGTGGGACAACGTGGGACACCGTTGGACACCGTGGGACACCGTTGGACACCGTTGGACATCGTTGGACACCGTGGGACAACGTGGGACAACGTGGGACAACGTGGGAAACCATGGAACAACGTGGGACAACGTGGGACAACGTGGGACAACGTGGGACAACGTGGGACACCGTTGGACATCGTTGGACACCGTGGGACAACGTGGGACAACGTGGGACACCGTTGGACACCGTGGGACAACGTGGGTCAACGTGGGACAACGTGGGACAACGTGGGACAACGTGGGACAACGTGGGACAACGTGGGACACCGTTGGACACCGTGGGACACCGTTGGACAACGTGGGACAACGTGGGACAACGTGGGACAACGTGGGACAACGTGGGACAACGTGGGACAACGTGGGACAACGTGGGACAACGTGGGACACCGTTGGACATCGTTGGACACCGTGGGACAACGTGGGACAACGTGGGACAACGTGGGACACCGTTGGACACCGTGGGACACCGTTGGACAACGTGGGACAACGTGGGACAACGTGGGACAACGTGGGACAACGTGGGACAACGTGGGACAACGTGGGACAACGTGGGACAACGTGGGACAACGTGGGACACCGTTGGACACCGTGGGACACCGTTGGACAACGTGGGACAACGTGGGACAACGTGGGACAACGTGGGACAACGTGGGACACCGTTGGACACCGTGGGACACCGTTGGACACCGTTGGACATCGTTGGACACCGTGGGACAACGTGGGACAACGTGGGACAACGTGGGAAACCATGGAACAACGTGGGACAACGTGGGACAACGTGGGACAACGTGGGTCAACGTGGGACACCGTTGGACATCGTTGGACACCGTGGGACAACGTGGGACAACGTGGGACAACGTGGGACATCGTTGGACACCGTTGGACACCGTTGGACACCGTTGGACACCGTTGGACATCGGTGGACATCGTGGGACACCGTTGGACACCGTTGGACACCGTGGGACAACGTGGGACAACGTGGGACAACGTGGGACAACGTAGGACAACGTGGGACAACGTGGGACAACGTGGGACAACGTGGGAAACCATGGAACAACGTGGGACAACGTGGGACAACGTGGGACACCGTTGGACATCGTTGGACAACGTGGGACAACGTGGGACAACGTGGGACAACGTGGGACAACGTGGGACAACGTGGGACAACGTGGGACACCGTTGGACACCGTGGGACACCGTTGGACACCGTTGGACATCGTTGGACACCGTGGGACAACGTGGGACAACGTGGGACAACGTGGGACAACGTGGGACAACGTGGGACAACGTGGGACAACGTGGGACATCGTGGGACAACGTGGGACAACGTGGGACAACGTGGGACAACGTGAGACAACGTGGGACACCGTTGGACAACGTGGGACACCGTTGGACATCGTTGGACACCGTGGGACAATGTGGGACAACGTGGGACAACGTGGGACACCGTTGGACACCGTTGGACATCGTTGGACATCGTTGGACATCGTGGGACACCGTTGGACATCGTTGGACACCGTTGGACATCGTTGGACACCGTGGGACAACGTGGGACAACGTGGGACAACGTGGGACAACGTGGGACAACGTGGGACAACGTGGGACAACGTGGGACAACGTGGGACATCGTGGGACAACGTGGGACAACGTGGGACAACGTGGGACAACGTGGGACACCGTTGGACATCGTTGGACACCGTGGGACAACGTGGGACAACGTGGGACAACGTGGGAAACCATGGAACAACGTGGGACAACGTGGGACAACGTGGGACAACGTGGGACAACGTGGGACACCGTTGGACATCGTTGGACACCGTGGGACAACGTGGGACAACGTGGGACAACGTGGGACACCGTTGGACACCGTGGGACACCGTTGGACAACGTGGGACAACGTGGGACAACGTGGGACAACGTGGGACAACGTGGGACAACGTGGGACAACGTGGGACAACGTGGGACAACGTGGGACACCGTTGGACACCGTGGGACACCGTTGGACAACGTGGGACAACGTGGGACAACGTGGGACAACGTGGGACAACGTGGGACACCGTTGGACACCGTGGGACACCGTTGGACACCGTTGGACATCGTTGGACACCGTGGGACAACGTGGGACAACGTGGGACAACGTGGGAAACCATGGAACAACGTGGGACAACGTGGGACAACGTGGGACAACGTGGGACAACGTGGGACACCGTTGGACAGCGTTGGACACCGTGGGACAACGTGGGACAACGTGGGACACCGTTGGACACCGTTGGACATCGTTGGACACCGTTGGACACCGTGGGACAACGTGGGACAACGTGGGACAACGTGGGACAACGTGGGACAACGTAGGACAACGTGGGACAACGTGGGACACCGTTGGACACCGTGGGACACCGTTGGACACCGTTGGACATCGTTGGACACCGTGGGACAACGTGGGACAACGTGGGACAACGTGGGAAACCATGGAACAACGTGGGACAACGTGGGACAACGTGGGACAACGTGGGACACCGTTGGACACCGTGGGACAACGTGGGACAACGTGGGACAACGTGGGACAACGTGGGACAACGTGGGACAACGTGGGACAACGTGGGACACCGTTGGACACCGTGGGACACCGTTGGACAACGTGGGACAACGTGGGACAACGTGGGACAACGTGGGACAACGTGGGACACCGTTGGACACCGTGGGACACCGTTGGACACCGTTGGACATCGTTGGACATCGTTGGACATCGTGGGACACCGTTGGACATCGTTGGACATCGTTGGACACCGTTGGACATCGTTGGACATCGTTGGACATCGTTGGACACCGTTGGACACCGTTGGACACCGTTGGACACCGTTGGACATCGGTGGACATCGTGGGACACCGTTGGACACCGTTGGACATCGTTGGACACCGTTGGACACCGTGGGACAACGTGGGTCAACGTGGGACAACGTGGGACAACGTGGGACAACGTGGGACAACGTGGGACAACGTGGGACACCGTTGGACACCGTGGGACACCGTTGGACAACGTGGGACAACGTGGGACAACGTGGGACAACGTGGGACAACGTGAGACACCGTTGGATACCGTGGGACACCGTTGGACACCGTTGGACATCGTTGGACACCGTGGGACAACGTGGGACAACGTGGGACAACGTGGGAAACCATGGAACAACGTGGGACAACGTGGGACAACGTGGGACAACGTGGGACAACGTGGGACACCGTTGGACATCGTTGGACACCGTGGGACAACGTGGGACAACGTGGGACAACGTGGGACACCGTTGGACACCGTGGGACACCGTTGGACACCGTTGGACATCGTTGGACACCGTGGGACAACGTGGGACAACGTGGGACAACGTGGGAAACCATGGAACAACGTGGGACAACGTGGGACAACGTGGGACAACGTGGGACAACGTGGGACACCGTTGGACATCGTTGGACACCGTGGGACACCGTTGGACATCGGTGGACATCGTGGGACACCGTTGGACACCGTTGGACACCGTGGGACAACGTGGGACAACGTGGGACAACGTGGGACAACGTAGGACAACGTGGGACAACGTGGGACACCGTTGGACATCGTTCGACAACGTGGGACAACGTGGGACAACGTGGGACAACGTGGGACAACGTGGGACAACGTGGGACAACGTGGGACAACGTGGGACAACGTGGGACATCGTGGGACAACGTGGGACAACGTGGGACACCGTTGGACATCGTTGGACATCGTTGGACATCGTGGGACACCGTTGGACATCGTTGGACATCGTTGGACACCGTTGGACACCGTTGGACACGGTTGGACACCGTTGGACATCGGTGGACATCGTGGGACACCGTTGGACACCGTTGGACATCGTTGGACACCGTTGGACACCGTGGGACAACGTGGGACAACGTGGGACAACGTGGGACAACGTGGGACAACGTGGGACAACGTGGGACATCGTGGGAAAACGTGGGACAACGTGGGACAACGTGGGACAACGTGGGACACCGTTGGACAACGTGGGACACCGTTGGACATCGTTGGACACAGTGGGACAACGTGGGACAACGTGGGACAACGTGGGACACCGTTGGACACCGTTGGACATCGTTGGACATCGTTGGACATCGTGGGACACCGTTGGACATCGTTGGACATCGTTGGACACCGTTGGACATCGTTGGACACCGTTGGACATCGTTGGACATCGTTGGACATCGTGGGACACCGTTGGACATCGTTGGACATCGTTGGACACCGTTGGACATCGTTGGACATCGTTGGACATCGTTGGACACCGTTGGACACCGTTGGACACCGTTGGACATCGTTGGACACCGTGGGACAACGTGGGACAACGTGGGACAACGTGGGAAACCATGGAACAACGTGGGACAACGTGGGACAACGTGGGACAACGTGGGACAACGTGGGACACCGTTGGACATCGTTGGACAACGTGGGACAACGTGGGACAACGTGGGACAACGTGGGACAACGTGGGACAACGTGGGACAACGTGGGACACCGTTGGACACCGTGGGACACCGTTAGACACCGTTGGACATCGTTGGACACCGTGGGACAACGTGGGACAACGTGGGACAACGTGGGACAACGTGGGACAACGTGGGACAACGTGGGACAACGTGGGACATCGTGGGACAACGTGGGACAACGTGGGACAACGTGGGACAACGTGGGACACCGTTGGACAACGTGGGACACCGTTGGACATCGTTGGACACCGTGGGACAACGTGGGACAACGTGGGACAACGTGGGACACCGTTGGACACCGTTGGACATCGTTGGACATCGTTGGACATCGTGGGACACCGTTGGACATCGTTGGACACCGTTGGACATCGTTGGACACCGTGGGACAACGTGGGACAACGTGGGACAACGTGGGACAACGTGGGACAACGTGGGACAACGTGGGACAACGTGGGACAACGTGGGACATCGTGGGACAACGTGGGACAACGTGGGACAACGTGGGACAACGTGGGACAACGTGGGACACCGTTGGACACCGTGGGACACCGTTGGACAACGTGGGACAACGTGGGACATCGTGGGACAACGTGGGACAACGTGGGACAACGTGGGACAACGTGGGACACCGTTGGACACCGTTGGACATCGTTGGACATCGTTGGACATCGTGGGAAACCGTTGGACATCGTTGGACATCGTTGGACACCGTTGGACATCGTTGGACACCGTTGGACATCGTTGGACATCGTTGGACATCGTGGGACACCGTTGGACATCGTTGGACATCGTTGGACACCGTTGGACATCGTTGGACATCGTTGGACATCGTTGGACACCGTTGGACACCGTTGGACACCGTTGGACATCGTTGGACACCGTTGGACATCGTTGGACATCGTTGGACATCGTGGGACAACGTGGGACACCGTTGGACAACGTGGGACACCGTTGGACATCGTTGGACACCGTGGGACAACGTGGGAAACCATGGAACAACGTGGGACAACGTGGGACAAAGTGGGACAACGTGGGACAACGTGGGACACCGTTGGACATCGTTGGACACCGTGGGACAACGTGGGAAACCATGGAACAACGTGGGACAACGTGGGACAACGTGGGACAACGTGGGACAACGTGGGACACCGTTGGACATCGTTGGACACCGTGGGACAACGTGGGACAACGTGGGACAACGTGGGACATCGTTGGACACCGTTGGACACCGTTGGACACCGTTGGACACCGTTGGACATCGGTGGACATCGTGGGACACCGTTGGACACCGTTGGACACCGTGGGACAACGTGGGACAACGTGGGACAACGTGGGACAACGTAGGACAACGTGGGACAACGTGGGACACCGTTGGACATCGTTGGACAACGTGGGACAACGTGGGACAACGTGGGACAACGTGGGACAACGTGGGACAACGTGGGACAACGTGGGACAACGTGGGACAACGTGGGACAACGTGGGACATCGTGGGACAACGTGGGACAACGTGGGACACCGTTGGACATCGTTGGACATCGTTGGACATCGTGGGACACCGTTGGACATCGTTGGACATCGTTGGACACCGTTGGACACCGTTGGACACCGTTGGACACCGTTGGACATCGGTGGACATCGTGGGACACCGTTGGACACCGTTGGACATCGTTGGACACCGTTGGACACCGTGGGACAACGTGGGACAACGTGGGACAACGTGGGACAACGTGGGACAACGTGGGACAACGTGGGACAACGTGGGACAACGTGGGACAACGTGGGACAACGTGGGACACCGTTGGACAACGTGGGACACCGTTGGACATCGTTGGACACAGTGGGACAACGTGGGACAACGTGGGACAACGTGGGACACCGTTGGACACCGTTGGACATCGTTGGACATCGTTGGACATCGTGGGACACCGTTGGACATCGTTGGACATCGTTGGACACCGTTGGACATCGTTGGACACCGTTGGACATCGTTGGACATCGTTGGACATCGTGGGACACCGTTGGACATCGTTGGACATCGTTGGACACCGTTGGACATCGTTGGACATCGTTGGACATCGTTGGACACCGTTGGACACCGTTGGACACCGTTGGACATCGTTGGACACCGTGGGACAACGTGGGACAACGTGGGACAACGTGGGAAACCATGGAACAACGTGGGACAACGTGGGACAACGTGGGACAACGTGGGACAACGTGGGACACCGTTGGACATCGTTGGACAACGTGGGACAACGTGGGACAACGTGGGACAACGTGGGACAACGTGGGACAACGTGGGACAACGTGGGACACCGTTGGACACCGTGGGACACCGTTAGACACCGTTGGACATCGTTGGACACCGTGGGACAACGTGGGACAACGTGGGACAACGTGGGACAACGTGGGACAACGTGGGACAACGTGGGACAACGTGGGACATCGTGGGACACCGTTGGACACCGTGAGACACCGTTGGACATCGTTGGACACCGTGGGACAACGTGGGACAACGTGGGACAACGTGGGACAACGTGGGACAACGTGGGACAACGTGGGACAACGTGGGACATCGTGGGACAACGTGGGACAACGTGGGACAACGTGGGACAACGTGGGACACCGTTGGACAACGTGGGACACCGTTGGACATCGTTGGACACCGTGGGACAACGTGGGACAACGTGGGACAACGTGGGACACCGTTGGACACCGTTGGACATCGTTGGACATCGTTGGACATCGTGGGACACCGTTGGACATCGTTGGACACCGTTGGACATCGTTGGACACCGTGGGACAACGTGGGACAACGTGGGACAACGTGGGACAACGTGGGACAACGTGGGACAACGTGGGACAACGTGGGACAACGTGGGACATCGTGGGACAACGTGGGACAACGTGGGACAACGTGGGACAACGTGGGACAACGTGGGACACCGTTGGACACCGTGGGACACCGTTGGACAACGTGGGACAACGTGGGACATCGTGGGACAACGTGGGACAACGTGGGACAACGTGGGACAACGTGGGACACCGTTGGACACCGTTGGACATCGTTGGACATCGTTGGACATCGTGGGAAACCGTTGGACATCGTTGGACATCGTTGGACACCGTTGGACATCGTTGGACACCGTTGGACATCGTTGGACATCGTTGGACATCGTGGGACACCGTTGGACATCGTTGGACATCGTTGGACACCGTTGGACATCGTTGGACATCGTTGGACATCGTTGGACACCGTGGGACACCGTTGGACACCGTTGGACATCGTTGGACACCGTTGGACATCGTTGGACATCGTTGGACATCGTGGGACAACGTGGGACACCGTTGGACAACGTGGGACACCGTTGGACATCGTTGGACACCGTGGGACAACGTGGGAAACCATGGAACAACGTGGGACAACGTGGGACAACGTGGGACAACGTGGGACAACGTGGGACACCGTTGGACATCGTTGGACACCGTGGGACAACGTGGGAAACCATGGAACAACGTGGGACAACGTGGGACAACGTGGGACAACGTGGGACAACGTGGGACACCGTTGGACATCGTTGGACACCGTGGGACAACGTGGGACAACGTGGGACAACGTGGGACATCGTTGGACACCGTTGGACACCGTTGGACACCGTTGGACACCGTTGGACATCGGTGGACATCGTGGGACACCGTTGGACACCGTTGGACACCGTGGGACAACGTGGGACAACGTGGGACAACGTGGGACAACGTAGGACAACGTGGGACAACGTGGGACACCGTTGGACATCGTTGGACAACGTGGGACAACGTGGGACAACGTGGGACAACGTGGGACAACGTGGGACAACGTGGGACAACGTGGGACAACGTGGGACAACGTGGGACAACGTGGGACATCGTGGGACAACGTGGGACAACGTGGGACACCGTTGGACATCGTTGGACATCGTTGGACATCGTGGGACACCGTTGGACATCGTTGGACATCGTTGGACACCGTTGGACACCGTTGGACACCGTTGGACACCGTTGGACATCGGTGGACATCGTGGGACACCGTTGGACACCGTTGGACATCGTTGGACACCGTTGGACACCGTGGGACAACGTGGGACAACGTGGGACAACGTGGGACAACGTGGGACAGCGTGGGACAACGTGGGACAACGTGGGACATCGTGGGACAACGTGGGACAACGTGGGACACCGTTGGACAACGTGGGACACCGTTGGACATCGTTGGACACAGTGGGACAACGTGGGACAACGTGGGACAACGTGGGACACCGTTGGACACCGTTGGACATCGTTGGACATCGTTGGACATCGTGGGACACCGTTGGACATCGTTGGACATCGTTGGACACCGTTGGACATCGTTGGACACCGTTGGACATCGTTGGACATCGTTGGACATCGTGGGACACCGTTGGACATCGTTGGACATCGTTGGACACCGTTGGACATCGTTGGACATCGTTGGACATCGTTGGACACCGTTGGACACCGTTGGACACCGTTGGACATCGTTGGACACCGTGGGACAACGTGGGACAACGTGGGACAACGTGGGAAACCATGGAACAACGTGGGACAACGTGGGACAACGTGGGACAACGTGGGACAACGTGGGACACCGTTGGACATCGTTGGACAACGTGGGACAACGTGGGACAACGTGGGACAACGTGGGACAACGTGGGACAACGTGGGACAACGTGGGACACCGTTGGACACCGTGGGACACCGTTAGACACCGTTGGACATCGTTGGACACCGTGGGACAACGTGGGACAACGTGGGACAACGTGGGACAACGTGGGACAACGTGGGACAACGTGGGACAACGTGGGACATCGTGGGACAACGTGGGACAACGTGGGACAACGTGGGACAACGTGGGAAACCATGGAACAACGTGGGACAACGTGGGACAACGTGGGACAACGTGGGACAACGTGGGACACCGTTGGACATCGTTGGACACCGTGGGACAACGTGGGACAACGTGGGACAACGTGGGACAACGTGGGACAACGTGGGACACCGTTGGACACCGTGGGACACCGTTGGACACCGTTGGACATCGTTGGACACCGTGGGACAACGTGGGACAACGTGGGACAACGTGGGAAACCATGGAACAACGTGGGACAACGTGGGACAACGTGGGACAACGTGGGACAACGTGGGACACCGTTGGACATCGTTGGACACCGTGGGACAACGTGGGACAACGTGGGACAACGTGGGACATTGTTGGACACCGTTGGACACCGTTGGACACCGTTGGACACCGTTGGACATCGGTGGACATCGTGGGACACCGTTGGACACCGTTGGACACCGTGGGACAACGTGGGACAACGTGGGACAACGTGGGACAACGTAGGACAACGTGGGACAACGTGGGACAACGTGGGACAACGTGGGAAACCATGGAACAACGTGGGACAACGTGGGACAACGTGGGACACCGTTGGACATCGTTGGACAACGTGGGACAACGTGGGACAACGTGGGACAACGTGGGACAACGTGGGACAACGTGGGACAACGTGGGACACCGTTGGACACCGTGGGACACCGTTGGACACCGTTGGACATCGTTGGACACCGTGGGACAACGTGGGACAACGTGGGACAACGTGGGACAACGTGGGACAACGTGGGACAACGTGGGACATCGTGGGACAACGTGGGACAACGTGGGACAACGTGGGACAACGTGAGACAACGTGGGACACCGTTGGACAACGTGGGACACCGTTGGACATCGTTGGACACCGTGGGACAATGTGGGACAACGTGGGACAACGTGGGACACCGTTGGACACCGTTGGACATCGTTGGACATCGTTGGACATCGTGGGACACCGTGGGACATCGTTGGACACCGTTGGACATCGTTGGACACCGTGGGACAACGTGGGACAACGTGGGACAACGTGGGACAACGTGGGACAACGTGGGACAACGTGGGACAACGTGGGACAACGTGGGACATCGTGGGACAACGTGGGACAACGTGGGACAACGTGGGACAACGTGGGACACCGTTGGACATCGTTGGACACCGTGGGACAACGTGGGACAACGTGGGACAACGTGGGAAACCGTGGAACAACGTGGGACAACGTGGGACAACGTGGGACAACGTGGGACAACGTGGGACACCGTTGGACATCGTTGGACACCGTGGGACAACGTGGGACAACGTGGGACAACGTGGGACACCGTTGGACACCGTGGGACACCGTTGGACAACGTGGGACAACGTGGGACAACGTGGGACAACGTGGGACAACGTGGGACAACGTGGGACAACGTGGGACAACGTGGGACAACGTGGGACACCGTTGGACACCGTGGGACACCGTTGGACAACGTGGGACAACGTGGGACAACGTGGGACAACGTGGGACAACGTGGGACACCGTTGGACACCGTGGGACACCGTTGGACACCGTTGGACATCGTTGGACACCGTGGGACAACGTGGGACAACGTGGGACAACGTGGGAAACCATGGAACAACGTGGGACAACGTGGGACAACGTGGGACAACGTGGGACAACGTGGGACACCGTTGGGCATCGTTGGACACCGTGGGACAACGTGGGACAACGTGGGACACCGTTGGACACCGTTGGACATCGTTGGACACCGTTGGACACCGTGGGACAACGTGGGACAACGTGGGACAACGTGGGACAACGTGGGACAACGTAGGACAACGTGGGACAACGTGGGACACCGTTGGACACCGTGGGACACCGTTGGACACCGTTGGACATCGTTGGACACCGTGGGACAACGTGGGACAACGTGGGACAACGTGGGAAACCATGGAACAACGTGGGACAACGTGGGACAACGTGGGACAACGTGGGACAACGTGGGACACAGTTGGACATCGTTGGACACCGTGGGACAACGTGGGACAACGTGGGACACCGTTGGACACCGTGGGACAACGTGGGACAACGTGGGACAACGTGGGACAACGTGGGACAACGTGGGACAACGTGGGACAACGTGGGACACCGTTGGACACCGTGGGACACCGTTGGACAACGTGGGACAACGTGGGACAACGTGGGACAACGTGGGACAACGTGGGACACCGTTGGACACCGTGGGACACCGTTGGACACCGTTGGACACCGTTGGACATCGTTGGACATCGTGGGACACCGTTGGACATCGTTGGACATCGTTGGACACCGTTGGACATCGTTGGACATCGTTGGACATCGTTGGACACCGTTGGACACCGTTGGACACCGTTGGACACCGTTGGACATCGGTGGACATCGTGGGACACCGTTGGACACCGTTGGACATCGTTGGACACCGTTGGACACCGTGGGACAACGTGGGTCAACGTGGGACAACGTGGGACAACGTGGGACAACGTGGGACAACGTGGGACAACGTGGGACACCGTTGGACACCGTGGGACACCGTTGGACAACGTGGGACAACGTGGGACAACGTGGGACAACGTGGGACAACGTGGGACACCGTTGGATACCGTGGGACACCGTTGGACACCGTTGGACATCGTTGGACACCGTGGGACAACGTGGGACAACGTGGGACAACGTGGGAAACCATGGAACAACGTGGGACAACGTGGGACAACGTGGGACAACGTGGGACAACGTGGGACACCGTTGGACATCGTTGGACACCGTGGGACAACGTGGGACAACGTGGGACAACGTGGGACACCGTTGGACACCGTGGGACACCGTTGGACACCGTTGGACATCGTTGGACACCGTGGGACAACGTGGGACAACGTGGGACAACGTGGGAAACCATGGAACAACGTGGGACAACGTGGGACAACGTGGGACAACGTGGGACAACGTGGGACACCGTTGGACATCGTTGGACACCGTGGGACAACGTGGGACAACGTGGGACAACGTGGGACACCGTTGGACACCGTTGGACACCGTTGGACACCGTTGGACACCGTTGGACATCGGTGGACATCGTGGGACACCGTTGGACACCGTTGGACACCGTGGGACAACGTGGGACAACGTGGGACAACGTGGGACAACGTAGGACAACGTGGGACAACGTGGGACACCGTGGGACATCGTTGGACAACGTGGGACAACGTGGGACAACGTGGGACAACGTGGGACAACGTGGGACAACGTGGGACAACGTGGGACAACGTGGGACAACGTGGGACAACGTGGGACAACGTGGGACACCGTTGGACATCGTTGGACACCGTGGGACAACGTGGGAAACCATGGAACAACGTGGGACAACGTGGGACAACGTGGGACAACGTGGGACAACGTGGGACACCGTTGGACATCGTTGGACACCGTGGGACAACGTGGGACAACGTGGGACAACGTGGGACATCGTTGGACACCGTTGGACACCGTTGGACACCGTTGGACACCGTTGGACATCGGTGGACATCGTGGGACACCGTTGGACACCGTTGGACACCGTGGGACAACGTGGGACAACGTGGGACAACGTGGGACAACGTAGGACAACGTGGGACAACGTGGGACACCGTTGGACATCGTTGGACAACGTGGGACAACGTGGGACAACGTGGGACAACGTGGGACAACGTGGGACAACGTGGGACAACGTGGGACAACGTGGGACAACGTGGGACAACGTGGGACATCGTGGGACAACGTGGGACAACGTGGGACACCGTTGGACATCGTTGGACATCGTTGGACATCGTGGGACACCGTTGGACATCGTTGGACATCGTTGGACACCGTTGGACACCGTTGGACACCGTTGGACACCGTTGGACATCGGTGGACATCGTGGGACACCGTTGGACACCGTTGGACATCGTTGGACACCGTTGGACACCGTGGGACAACGTGGGACAACGTGGGACAACGTGGGACAACGTGGGACAACGTGGGACAACGTGGGACAACGTGGGACATCGTGGGACAACGTGGGACAACGTGGGACACCGTTGGACAACGTGGGACACCGTTGGACATCGTTGGACACAGTGGGACAACGTGGGACAACGTGGGACAACGTGGGACACCGTTGGACACCGTTGGACATCGTTGGACATCGTTGGACATCGTGGGACACCGTTGGACATCGTTGGACATCGTTGGACACCGTTGGACATCGTTGGACACCGTTGGACATCGTTGGACATCGTTGGACATCGTGGGACACCGTTGGACATCGTTGGACATCGTTGGACACCGTTGGACATCGTTGGACATCGTTGGACATCGTTGGACACCGTTGGACACCGTTGGACACCGTTGGACATCGTTGGACACCGTGGGACAACGTGGGACAACGTGGGACAACGTGGGAAACCATGGAACAACGTGGGACAACGTGGGACAACGTGGGACAACGTGGGACAACGTGGGACACCGTTGGACATCGTTGGACAACGTGGGACAACGTGGGACAACGTGGGACAACGTGGGACAACGTGGGACAACGTGGGACAACGTGGGACACCGTTGGACACCGTGGGACACCGTTAGACACCGTTGGACATCGTTGGACACCGTGGGACAACGTGGGACAACGTGGGACAACGTGGGACAACGTGGGACAACGTGGGACAACGTGGGACAACGTGGGACATCGTTGGACACCGTGGGACACCGTTGGACACCGTTGGACATCGTTGGACACCGTGGGACAACGTGGGACAACGTGGGACAACGTGGGACAACGTGGGACAACGTGGGACAACGTGGGACAACGTGGGACATCGTGGGACAACGTGGGACAACGTGGGACAACGTGGGACAACGTGGGACACCGTTGGACAACGTGGGACACCGTTGGACATCGTTGGACACCGTGGGACAACGTGGGACAACGTGGGACAACGTGGGACACCGTTGGACACCGTTGGACATCGTTGGACATCGTTGGACATCGTGGGACACCGTTGGACATCGTTGGACACCGTTGGACATCGTTGGACACCGTGGGACAACGTGGGACAACGTGGGACAACGTGGGACAACGTGGGACAACGTGGGACAACGTGGGACAACGTGGGACAACGTGGGACATCGTGGGACAACGTGGGACAACGTGGGACAACGTGGGACAACGTGGGACAACGTGGGACACCGTTGGACACCGTGGGACACCGTTGGACAACGTGGGACAACGTGGGACATCGTGGGACAACGTGGGACAACGTGGGACAACGTGGGACAACGTGGGACACCGTTGGACACCGTTGGACATCGTTGGACATCGTTGGACATCGTGGGAAACCGTTGGACATCGTTGGACATCGTTGGACACCGTTGGACATCGTTGGACACCGTTGGACATCGTTGGACATCGTTGGACATCGTGGGACACCGTTGGACATCGTTGGACATCGTTGGACACCGTTGGACATCGTTGGACATCGTTGGACATCGTTGGACACCGTTGGACACCGTTGGACACCGTTGAACATCGTTGGACACCGTTGGACATCGTTGGACATCGTTGGACATCGTGGGACAACGTGGGACACCGTTGGACAACGTGGGACACCGTTGGACATCGTTGGACACCGTGGGACAACGTGGGAAACCATGGAACAACGTGGGACAACGTGGGACAACGTGGGACAACGTGGGACAACGTGGGACACCGTTGGACATCGTTGGACACCGTGGGACAACGTGGGAAACCATGGAACAACGTGGGACAACGTGGGACAACGTGGGACAACGTGGGACAACGTGGGACACCGTTGGACATCGTTGGACACCGTGGGACAACGTGGGACAACGTGGGACAACGTGGGACATCGTTGGACACCGTTGGACACCGTTGGACACCGTTGGACACCGTTGGACATCGGTGGACATCGTGGGACACCGTTGGACACCGTTGGACACCGTGGGACAACGTGGGACAACGTGGGACAACGTGGGACAACGTAGGACAACGTGGGACAACGTGGGACACCGTTGGACATCGTTGGACAACGTGGGACAACGTGGGACAACGTGGGACAACGTGGGACAACGTGGGACAACGTGGGACAACGTGGGACAACGTGGGACAACGTGGGACAACGTGGGACATCGTGGGACAACGTGGGACAACGTGGGACACCGTTGGACATCGTTGGACATCGTTGGACATCGTGGGACACCGTTGGACATCGTTGGACATCGTTGGACACCGTTGGACACCGTTGGACACCGTTGGACACCGTTGGACATCGGTGGACATCGTGGGACACCGTTGGACACCGTTGGACATCGTTGGACACCGTTGGACACCGTGGGACAACGTGGGACAACGTGGGACAACGTGGGACAACGTGGGACAACGTGGGACAACGTGGGACAACGTGGGACATCGTGGGACAACGTGGGACAACGTGGGACACCGTTGGACAACGTGGGACACCGTTGGACATCGTTGGACACAGTGGGACAACGTGGGACAACGTGGGACAACGTGGGACACCGTTGGACACCGTTGGACATCGTTGGACATCGTTGGACATCGTGGGACACCGTTGGACATCGTTGGACATCGTTGGACACCGTTGGACATCGTTGGACACCGTTGGACATCGTTGGACATCGTTGGACATCGTGGGACACCGTTGGACATCGTTGGACATCGTTGGACACCGTTGGACATCGTTGGACATCGTTGGACATCGTTGGACACCGTTGGACACCGTTGGACACCGTTGGACATCGTTGGACACCGTGGGACAACGTGGGACAACGTGGGACAACGTGGGAAACCATGGAACAACGTGGGACAACGTGGGACAACGTGGGACAACGTGGGACAACGTGGGACACCGTTGGACATCGTTGGACAACGTGGGACAACGTGGGACAACGTGGGACAACGTGGGACAACGTGGGACAACGTGGGACAACGTGGGACACCGTTGGACACCGTGGGACACCGTTAGACACCGTTGGACATCGTTGGACACCGTGGGACAACGTGGGACAACGTGGGACAACGTGGGACAACGTGGGACAACGTGGGACAACGTGGGACAACGTGGGACAACGTGGGACAACGTGGGACAACGTGGGACAACGTGGGACAACGTGGGAAACCATGGAACAACGTGGGACAACGTGGGACAACGTGGGACAACGTGGGACAACGTGGGACACCGTTGGACATCGTTGGACACCGTGGGACAACGTGGGACAACGTGGGACAACGTGGGACAACGTGGGACAACGTGGGACACCGTTGGACACCGTGGGACACCGTTGGACACCGTTGGACATCGTTGGACACCGTGGGACAACGTGGGACAACGTGGGACAACGTGGGAAACCATGGAACAACGTGGGACAACGTGGGACAACGTGGGACAACGTGGGACAACGTGGGACACCGTTGGACATCGTTGGACACCGTGGGACAACGTGGGACAACGTGGGACAACGTGGGACATTGTTGGACACCGTTGGACACCGTTGGACACCGTTGGACACCGTTGGACATCGGTGGACATCGTGGGACACCGTTGGACAACGTGGGACACCGTGGGACAACGTGGGACAACGTGGGACAACGTGGGACAACGTAGGACAACGTGGGACAACGTGGGACAACGTGGGACAACGTGGGAAACCATGGAACAACGTGGGACAACGTGGGACAACGTGGGACACCGTTGGACATCGTTGGACAACGTGGGACAACGTGGGACAACGTGGGACAACGTGGGACAACGTGGGACAACGTGGGACAACGTGGGACACCGTTGGACACCGTGGGACACCGTTGGACACCGTTGGACATCGTTGGACACCGTGGGACAACGTGGGACAACGTGGGACAACGTGGGACAACGTGGGACAACGTGGGACAACGTGGGACAACGTGGGACAACGTGGGACAACGTGGGACAACGTGGGACAACGTGAGACAACGTGGGACACCGTTGGACAACGTGGGACACCGTTGGACATCGTTGGACACCGTGGGACAATGTGGGACAACGTGGGACAACGTGGGACACCGTTGGACACCGTTGGACATCGTTGGACATCGTTGGACATCGTGGGACACCGTTGGACATCGTTGGACACCGTTGGACATCGTTGGACACCGTGGGACAACGTGGGACAACGTGGGACAACGTGGGACAACGTGGGACAACGTGGGACAACGTGGGACAACGTGGGACAGCGTGGGACATCGTGGGACAACGTGGGACAACGTGGGACAACGTGGGACAACGTGGGACACCGTTGGACATCGTTGGACACCGTGGGACAACGTGGGACAACGTGGGACAACGTGGGAAACCATGGAACAACGTGGGACAACGTGGGACAACGTGGGACAACGTGGGACAACGTGGGACACCGTTGGACATCGTTGGACACCGTGGGACAACGTGGGACAACGTGGGACAACGTGGGACACCGTTGGACACCGTGGGACACCGTTGGACAACGTGGGACAACGTGGGACAACGTGGGACAACGTGGGACAACGTGGGACAACGTGGGACAACGTGGGACAACGTGGGACAACGTGGGACACCGTTGGACACCGTGGGACACCGTTGGACAACGTGGGACAACGTGGGACAACGTGGGACAACGTGGGACAACGTGGGACACCGTTGGACACCGTGGGACACCGTTGGACACCGTTGGACATCGTTGGACACCGTGGGACAACGTGGGACAACGTGGGACAACGTGGGAAACCATGGAACAACGTGGGACAACGTGGGACAACGTGGGACAACGTGGGACAACGTGGGACACCGTTGGGCATCGTTGGACACCGTGGGACAACGTGGGACAACGTGGGACACCGTTGGACACCGTTGGACATCGTTGGACACCGTTGGACACCGTGGGACAACGTTGGACAACGTGGGACAACGTGGGACAACGTGGGACAACGTAGGACAACGTGGGACAACGTGGGACACCGTTGGACACCGTGGGACACCGTTGGACACCGTTGGACATCGTTGGACACCGTGGGACAACGTGGGACAACGTGGGACAACGTGGGAAACCATGGAACAACGTGGGACAACGTGGGACAACGTGGGACAACGTGGGACAACGTGGGACACAGTTGGACATCGTTGGACACCGTGGGACAACGTGGGACAACGTGGGACACCGTTGGACACCGTGGGACAACGTGGGACAACGTGGGACAACGTGGGACAACGTGGGACAACGTGGGACAACGTGGGACAACGTGGGACACCGTTGGACACCGTGGGACACCGTTGGACAACGTGGGACAACGTGGGACAACGTGGGACAACGTGGGACAACGTGGGACACCGTTGGACACCGTGGGACACCGTTGGACACCGTTGGACATCGTTGGACATCGTTGGACATCGTGGGACACCGTTGGACATCGTTGGACATCGTTGGACACCGTTGGACATCGTTGGACATCGTTGGACATCGTTGGACACCGTTGGACACCGTTGGACACCGTTGGACACCGTTGGACATCGGTGGACATCGTGGGACACCGTTGGACACCGTTGGACATCGTTGGACACCGTTGGACACCGTGGGACAACGTGGGTCAACGTGGGACAACGTGGGACAACGTGGGACAACGTGGGACAACGTGGGACAACGTGGGACACCGTTGGACACCGTGGGACACCGTTGGACAACGTGGGACAACGTGGGACAACGTGGGACAACGTGGGACAACGTGGGACACCGTTGGATACCGTGGGACTCCGTTGGACACCGTTGGACATCGTTGGACACCGTGGGACAACGTGGGACAACGTGGGACAACGTGGGAAACCATGGAACAACGTGGGACAACGTGGGACAACGTGGGACAACGTGGGACAACGTGGGACACCGTTGGACATCGTTGGACACCGTGGGACAACGTGGGACAACGTGGGACAACGTGGGACACCGTTGGACACCGTGGGACACCGTTGGACACCGTTGGACATCGTTGGACACCGTGGGACAACGTGGGACAACGTGGGACAACGTGGGAAACCATGGAACAACGTGGGACAACGTGGGACAACGTGGGACAACGTGGGACAACGTGGGACACCGTTGGACATCGTTGGACACCGTGGGACAACGTGGGACAACGTGGGACAACGTGGGACATCGTTGGACACCGTTGGACACCGTTGGACACCGTTGGACACCGTTGGACATCGGTGGACATCGTGGGACACCGTTGGACACCGTTGGACACCGTGGGACAACGTGGGACAACGTGGGACAACGTGGGACAACGTAGGACAACGTGGGACAACGTGGGACACCGTGGGACATCGTTGGACAACGTGGGACAACGTGGGACAACGTGGGACAACGTGGGACAACGTGGGACAACGTGGGACAACGTGGGACAACGTGGGACAACGTGGGACATCGTGGGACAACGTGGGACAACGTGGGACACCGTTGGACATCGTTGGACATCGTTGGACATCGTGGGACACCGTTGGACATCGTTGGACATCGTTGGACACCGTTGGACACCGTTGGACACCGTTGGACACCGTTGGACATCGGTGGACATCGTGGGACACCGTTGGACACCGTTGGACATCGTTGGACACCGTTGGACACCGTGGGACAACGTGGGACAACGTGGGACAACGTGGGACAACGTGGGACAACGTGGGACAACGTGGGACAACGTGGGACATCGTGGGAAAACGTGGGACAACGTGGGACAACGTGGGACAACGTGGGACACCGTTGGACAACGTGGGACACCGTTGGACATCGTTGGACACAGTGGGACAACGTGGGACAACGTGGGACAACGTGGGACACCGTTGGACACCGTTGGACATCGTTGGACATCGTTGGACATCGTGGGAGACCGTTGGACATCGTTGGACATCGTTGGACACCGTTGGACATCGTTGGACACCGTTGGACATCGTTGGACATCGTTGGACATCGTGGGACACCGTTGGACATCGTTGGACATCGTTGGACACCGTTGGACATCGTTGGACATCGTTGGACATCGTTGGACACCGTTGGACACCGTTGGACACCGTTGGACATCGTTGGACACCGTGGGACAACGTGGGACAACGTGGGACAACGTGGGAAACCATGGAACAACGTGGGACAACGTGGGACAACGTGGGACAACGTGGGACAACGTGGGACACCGTTGGACATCGTTGGACAACGTGGGACAACGTGGGACAACGTGGGACAACGTGGGACAACGTGGGACAACGTGGGACAACGTGGGACACCGTTGGACACCGTGGGACACCGTTAGACACCGTTGGACATCGTTGGACACCGTGGGACAACGTGGGACAACGTGGGACAACGTGGGACAACGTGGGACAACGTGGGACAACGTGGGACAACGTGGGACATCGTGGGACAACGTGGGACAACGTGGGACAACGTGGGACAACGTGGGACACCGTTGGACAACGTGGGACACCGTTGGACATCGTTGGACACCGTGGGACAACGTGGGACAACGTGGGACAACGTGGGACACCGTTGGACACCGTTGGACATCGTTGGACATCGTTGGACATCGTGGGACACCGTTGGACATCGTTGGACACCGTTGGACATCGTTGGACACCGTGGGACAACGTGGGACAACGTGGGACAACGTGGGACAACGTGGGACAACGTGGGACAACGTGGGACAACGTGGGACAACGTGGGACATCGTGGGACAACGTGGGACAACGTGGGACAACGTGGGACAACGTGGGACAACGTGGGACACCGTTGGACACCGTGGGACACCGTTGGACAACGTGGGACAACGTGGGACATCGTGGGACAACGTGGGACAACGTGGGACAACGTGGGACAACGTGGGACACCGTTGGACACCGTTGGACATCGTTGGACATCGTTGGACATCGTGGGACACCGTTGGACATCGTTGGACATCGTTGGACACCGTTGGACATCGTTGGACACCGTTGGACATCGTTGGACATCGTTGGACATCGTGGGACACCGTTGGACATCGTTGGACATCGTTGGACACCGTTGGACATCGTTGGACATCGTTGGACATCGTTGGACACCGTTGGACACCGTTGGACACCGTTGGACATCGTTGGACACCGTTGGACATCGTTGGACATCGTTGGACATCGTGGGACAACGTGGGACACCGTTGGACAACGTGGGACACCGTTGGACATCGTTGGACACCGTGGGACAACGTGGGACAACGTGGGACAACGTGGGACACCGTTGGACACCGTTGGACATCGTTGGACATCGTTGGACATCGTGGGACACCGTTGGACATCGTTGGACACCGTTGGACATCGTTGGACAACGTGGGACACCGTTGGACATCGTTGGACACCGTGGGACAACGTGGGACAACGTGGGACAACGTGGGAAACCATGGAACAACGTGGGACAACGTGGGACAACGTGGGACAACGTGGGACAACGTGGGACACCGTTGGACATCGTTGGACACCGTGGGACAACGTGGGACAACGTGGGACAACGTGGGACACCGTTGGACACCGTGGGACACCGTTGGACAACGTGGGACAACGTGGGACAACGTGGGACAACGTGGGACAACGTGGGACAACGTGGGACAACGTGGGACAACGTGGGACAACGTGGGACAACGTGGGACAACGTGGGACACCGTTGGACACCGTGGGACACCGTTGGACAACGTGGGACAACGTGGGACATCGTGGGACACCGTTGGACATCGTTGGACATCGTTGGACACCGTTGGACATCGTTGGACATCGTTGGACATCGTTGGACACCGTTGGACACCGTTGGACACCGTTGGACACCGTTGGACATCGGTGGACATCGTGGGACACCGTTGGACACCGTTGGACATCGTTGGACACCGTTGGACACCGTGGGACAACGTGGGACAACGTGGGACAACGTGGGAAACGTGGGACAACGTGGGACAACGTGGGACAACGTGGGACACCGTTGGACACCGTGGGACACCGTTGGACAACGTGGGACAACGTGGGACAACGTGGGACAACGTGGGACACCGTTGGACATCGTTGGACACCGTGGGACAACGTGGGACAACGTGGGACAACGTGGGACATCGTTGGACACCGTTGGACACCGTTGGACACCGTTGGACACCGTTGGACATCGGTGGACATCGTGGGACACCGTTGGACACCGTTGGACACCGTGGGACAACGTGGGACAACGTGGGACAACGTGGGACAACGTAGGACAACGTGGGACAACGTGGGACACCGTTGGACATCGT
This sequence comes from Bombus terrestris, assembly GCF_910591885.1. NCBI lineage: Eukaryota > Metazoa > Arthropoda > Insecta > Hymenoptera > Apidae > Bombus > Bombus terrestris. The sequence continues at coordinate 61,691 of NW_025963579.1, read as the reverse complement.
TGGACAACGTGGGACAACGTGGGACAACGTGGGACAACGTGGGACAACGTGGGACAACGTGGGACAACGTGGGACAACGTGGGACATCGTGGGACAACGTGGGACAACGTGGGACACCGTTGGACATCGTTGGACATCGTTGGACATCGTGGGACACCGTTGGACATCGTTGGACATCGTTGGACACCGTTGGACACCGTTGGACACCGTGGGACAACGTGGGACAACGTGGGACAACGTGGGACAACGTGGGACAACGTGGGACAACGTGGGACACCGTTGGACACCGTGGGACACCGTTGGACAACGTGGGACAACGTGGGACAACGTGGGACAACGTGGGACAACGTGGGACACCGTGGGACACCGTGGGACACCGTTGGACACCGTTGGACATCGTTGGACATCGTTGGACATCGTGGGACACCGTTGGACATCGTTGGACATCGTTGGACACCGTTGGACATCGTTGGACATCGTTGGACATCGTTGGACACCGTTGGACACCGTTGGACACCGTTGGACACCGTTGGACATCGGTGGACATCGTGGGACACCGTTGGACACCGTTGGACACCGTTGGACACCGTTGGACACCGTGGGACAACGTGGGTCAACGTGGGACAACGTGGGACAACGTGGGACAACGTGGGACAACGTGGGACAACGTGGGACACCGTTGGACACCGTGGGACACCGTTGGACAACGTGGGACAACGTGGGACAACGTGGGACAACGTGGGACAACGTGGGACACCGTTGGATACCGGGGGACACCGTTGGACACCGTTGGACATCGTTGGACACCGTGGGACAACGTGGGACAACGTGGGACAACGTGGGAAACCATGGAACAACGTGGGACAACGTGGGACAACGTGGGACAACGTGGGACAACGTGGGACACCGTTGGACATCGTTGGACACCGTGGGACAACGTGGGACAACGTGGGACAACGTGGGACACCGTTGGACACCGTGGGACACCGTTGGACACCGTTGGACATCGTTGGACACCGTGGGACAACGTGGGACAACGTGGGACAACGTGGGAAACCATGGAACAACGTGGGACAACGTGGGACAACGTGGGACAACGTGGGACAACGTGGGACACCGTTGGACATCGTTGGACACCGTGGGACAACGTGGGACAACGTGGGACAACGTGGGACATCGTTGGACACCGTTGGACACCGTTGGACACCGTTGGACACCGTTGGACATCGGTGGACATCGTGGGACACCGTTGGACACCGTTGGACACCGTGGGACAACGTGGGACAACGTGGGACAACGTGGGACAACGTAGGACAACGTGGGACAACGTGGGACACCGTTGGACATCGTTGGACAACGTGGGACAACGTGGGACAACGTGGGACAACGTGGGACAACGTGGGACAACGTGGGACAACGTGGGACAACGTGGGACAACGTGGGACATCGTGGGACAACGTGGGACAACGTGGGACACCGTTGGACATCGTTGGACATCGTTGGACATCGTGGGACACCGTTGGACATCGTTGGACATCGTTGGACACCGTTGGACACCGTTGGACACCGTTGGACACCGTTGCACATCGTTGGACACAGTGGGACAACGTGGGACAACGTGGGACAACGTGGGACACCGTTGGACACCGTTGGACATCGTTGGACATCGTTGGACATCGTGGGACACCGTTGGACACCGTTGGACATCGTTGGACATCGTTGGACACCGTTGGACATCGTTGGACACCGTTGGACACCGTGGGACAACGTGGGACAACGTGGGACAACGTGGGACAACGTGGGACAACGTGGGACAACGTGGGACAACGTGGGACATCGTGGGAAAACGTGGGACAACGTGGGACAACGTGGGACAACGTGGGACACCGTTGGACAACGTGGGACACCGTTGGACATCGTTGGACACAGTGGGACAACGTGGGACAACGTGGGACAACGTGGGACACCGTTGGACACCGTTGGACATCGTTGGACATCGTTGGACATCGTGGGACACCGTTGGACATCGTTGGACATCGTTGGACACCGTTGGACATCGTTGGACACCGTTGGACATCGTTGGACATCGTTGGACATCGTGGGACACCGTTGGACATCGTTGGACATCGTTGGACACCGTTGGACATCGTTGGACATCGTTGGACATCGTTGGACACCGTTGGACACCGTTGGACACCGTTGGACATCGTTGGACACCGTGGGACAACGTGGGACAACGTGGGACAACGTGGGAAACCATGGAACAACGTGGGACAACGTGGGACAACGTGGGACAACGTGGGACAACGTGGGACACCGTTGGACATCGTTGGACAACGTGGGACAACGTGGGACAACGTGGGACAACGTGGGACAACGTGGGACATCGTGGGACAACGTGGGACAACGTGGGACAACGTGGGACAACGTGGGACACCGTTGGACAACGTGGGACACCGTTGGACATCGTTGGACACCGTGGGACAACGTGGGACAACGTGGGACAACGTGGGACACCGTTGGACACCGTTGGACATCGTTGGACATCGTTGGACATCGTGGGACACCGTTGGACATCGTGGGACAACGTGGGACAACGTGGGACACCGTTGGACACCGTTGGACATCGTTGGACATCGTTGGACATCGTGGGACACCGTTGGACATCGTTGGACACCGTTGGACATCGTTGGACACCGTGGGACAACGTGGGACAACGTGGGACAACGTGGGACAACGTGGGACAACGTGGGACAACGTGGGACAACGTGGGACAACGTGGGACATCGTGGGACAACGTGGGACAACGTGGGACAACGTGGGACAACGTGGGACAACGTGGGACACCGTTGGACACCGTGGGACACCGTTGGACAACGTGGGACAACGTGGGACATCGTGGGACAACGTGGGACAACGTGGGACAACGTGGGACAACGTGGGACACCGTTGGACACCGTTGGACATCGTTGGACATCGTTGGACATCGTGGGAAACCGTTGGACATCGTTGGACATCGTTGGACACCCTTGGACATCGTTGGACACCGTTGGACATCGTTGGACATCGTTGGACATCGTGGGACACCGTTGGACATCGTTGGACATCGTTGGACACCGTTGGACATCGTTGGACATCGTTGGACATCGTTGGACACCGTTGGACACCGTTGGACACCGTTGGACATCGTTGGACACCGTTGGACATCGTTGGACATCGTTGGACATCGTGGGACAACGTGGGACACCGTTGGACAACGTGGGACACCGTTGGACATCGTTGGACACCGTGGGACAACGTGGGACAACGTGGGACAACGTGGGACACCGTTGGACACCGTTGGACATCGTTGGACATCGTTGGACATCGTGGGACACCGTTGGACATCGTTGGACACCGTTGGACATCGTTGGACAACGTGGGACACCGTTGGACATCGTTGGACACCGTGGGACAACGTGGGACAACGTGGGACAACGTGGGAAACCATGGAACAACGTGGGACAACGTGGGACAACGTGGGACAACGTGGGACAACGTGGGACACCGTTGGACATCGTTGGACACCGTGGGACAACGTGGGACAACGTGGGACAACGTGGGACACCGTTGGACACCGTGGGACACCGTTGGACAACGTGGGACAACGTGGGACAACGTGGGACAACGTGGGACAACGTGGGACAACGTGGGACAACGTGGGACAACGTGGGACAACGTGGGACAACGTGGGACAACGTGGGACACCGTTGGACACCGTGGGACACCGTTGGACAACGTGGGACAACGTGGGACATCGTGGGACACCGTTGGACATCGTTGGACATCGTTGGACACCGTTGGACATCGTTGGACATCGTTGGACATCGTTGGACACCGTTGGACACCGTTGGACACCGTTGGACACCGTTGGACATCGGTGGACATCGTGGGACACCGTTGGACACCGTTGGACATCGTTGGACACCGTTGGACACCGTGGGACAACGTGGGACAACGTGGGACAACGTGGGAAACGTGGGACAACGTGGGACAACGTGGGACAACGTGGGACAACGTGGGACAACGTGGGACAACGTGGGACAACGTGGGACAACGTGGGACAACGTGGGACAACGTGGGACAACGTGGGACAACGTGGGACAACGTGGGACATCGTGGGACAACGTGGGACAACGTGGGACACCGTTGGACATCGTTGGACATCGTTGGACATCGTGGGACACCGTTGGACATCGTTGGACATCGTTGGACACCGTTGGACACCGTTGGACACCGTTGGACACCGTTGGACATCGGTGGACATCGTGGGACACCGTTGGACACCGTTGGACATCGTTGGACACCGTTGGACACCGTGGGACAACGTGGGACAACGTGGGACAACGTGGGACAACGTGGGACAACGTGGGACAACGTGGGACAACGTGGGACATTGTGGGACAACGTGGGACAACGTGGGACAACGTGGGACAACGTGGGACACCGTTGGACAACGTGGGACACCGTTGGACATCGTTGGACACAGTGGGACAACGTGGGACAACGTGGGACAACGTGGGACACCGTTGGACACCGTTGGACATCGTTGGACATCGTTGGACATCGTGGGACACCGTTGGACATCGTTGGACATCGTTGGACACCGTTGGACATCGTTGGACACCGTTGGACATCGTTGGACATCGTTGGACATCGTGGGACACCGTTGGACATCGTTGGACATCGTTGGACACCGTTGGACATCGTTGGACATCGTTGGACATCGTTGGACACCGTTGGACACCGTTGGACACCGTTGGACATCGTTGGACACCGTGGGACAACGTGGGACAACGTGGGACAACGTGGGAAACCATGGAACAACGTGGGACAACGTGGGACAACGTGGGACAACGTGGGACAACGTGGGACACCGTTGGACATCGTTGGACAACGTGGGACAACGTGGGACAACGTGGGACAACGTGGGACAACGTGGGACAACGTGGGACAACGTGGGACACCGTTGGACACCGTGGGACACCGTTAGACACCGTTGGACATCGTTGGACACCGTGGGACAACGTGGGACAACGTGGGACAACGTGGGACAACGTGGGACAACGTGGGACAACGTGGGACAACGTGGGACATCGTGGGACAACGTGGGACAACGTGGGACAACGTGGGACAACGTGGGACACCGTTGGACAACGTGGGACACCGTTGGACATCGTTGGACACCGTGGGACAACGTGGGACAACGTGGGACAACGTGGGACACCGTTGGACACCGTTGGACATCGTTGGACATCGTTGGACATCGTGGGACACCGTTGGACATCGTTGGACACCGTTGGACATCGTTGGACACCGTGGGACAACGTGGGACAACGTGGGACAACGTGGGACAACGTGGGACAACGTGGGACAACGTGGGACAACGTGGGACAACGTGGGACATCGTGGGACAACGTGGGACAACGTGGGACAACGTGGGACAACGTGGGACAACGTGGGACACCGTTGGACACCGTGGGACACCGTGGGACACCGTGGGACAACGTGGGACATCGTGGGACAACGTGGGACAACGTGGGACAACGTGGGACAACGTGGGACACCGTTGGACACCGTTGGACATCGTTGGACATCGTTGGACATCGTGGGAAACCGTTGGACATCGTTGGACATCGTTGGACACCGTTGGACATCGTTGGACACCGTTGGACATCGTTGGACATCGTTGGACATCGTGGGACACCGTTGGACATCGTTGGACATCGTTGGACACCGTTGGACATCGTTGGACATCGTTGGACATCGTTGGACACCGTTGGACACCGTTGGACACCGTTGGACATCGTTGGACACCGTTGGACATCGTTGGACATCGTTGGACATCGTGGGACAACGTGGGACACCGTTGGACAACGTGGGACACCGTTGGACATCGTTGGACACCGTGGGACAACGTGGGACAACGTGGGACAACGTGGGACACCGTTGGACACCGTTGGACATCGTTGGACATCGTTGGACATCGTGGGACACCGTTGGACATCGTTGGACACCGTTGGACATCGTTGGACAACGTGGGACACCGTTGGACATCGTTGGACACCGTGGGACAACGTGGGACAACGTGGGACAACGTGGGACACCGTGGGACAACGTGGGACAACGTGGGACAACGTGGGACAACGTGGGACAACGTGGGACACCGTTGGACATCGTTGGACACCGTGGGACAACGTGGGACAACGTGGGACAACGTGGGACACCGTTGGACACCGTGGGACACCGTTGGACAACGTGGGACAACGTGGGACAACGTGGGACAACGTGGGACAACGTGGGACAACGTGGGAAACCATGGAACAACGTGGGACAACGTGGGACAACGTGGGACAACGTGGGACAACGTGGGACACCGTTGGACATCGTTGGACACCGTGGGACAACGTGGGACAACGTGGGACACCGTTGGACACCGTTGGACATCGTTGGACACCGTTGGACACCGTGGGACAACGTGGGACAACGTGGGACAACGTGGGACAACGTGGGACAACGTGGGACAACGTGGGACAACGTGGGACAACGTGGGACAACGTGGGACAACGTGGGACCACGTGGGACAACGTGGGACAACGTGGGACAACGTGGGACAACGTGGGACAACGTGGGACAACGTGGGACATCGTTGGACATCGTTGGACACCGTTGGACACCGTGGGACAACGTGGGACAACGTGGGACAACGTGGGACAACGTGGGACAACGTGGGACAACGTGGGACATCGTGGGACAACGTGGGACAACGTGGGACACCGTTGGACATCGTTGGACATCGTTGGACATCGTGGGACACCGTTGGACATCGTTGGACATCGTTGGACACCGTTGGACACCGTTGGACACCGTTGGACACCGTTGGACATCGGTGGACATCGTGGGACACCGTTGGACACCGTTGGACATCGTTGGACACCGTTGGACACCGTGGGACAACGTGGGACAACGTGGGACAACGTGGGACACCGTTGGACATCGTTGGACATCGTTGGACATCGTGGGACACCGTTGGACATCGTTGGACATCGTTGGACACCGTTGGACACCGTTGGACACCGTTGGACACCGTTGGACATCTTTGGACACAGTGGGACAACGTGGGACAACGTGGGACAACGTGGGACACCGTTGGACACCGTTGGACATCGTTGGACATCGTTGGACATCGTGGGACACCGTTGGACATCGTTGGACATCGTTGGACACCGTTGGACATCGTTGGACATCGTTGGACATCGTGGGACACCGTTGGACATCGTGGGACACCGTTGGACACCGTTGGACATCGTTGGACACCGTTGGACACCGTGGGACAACGTGGGACAACGTGGGACAACGTGGGACAACGTGGGACAACGTGGGACAACGTGGGACATCGTGGGACAACGTGGGACAACGTGGGACAACGTGGGACACCGTTGGACAACGTGGGACACCGTTGGACATCTTTGGACACAGTGGGACAACGTGGGACAACGTGGGACAACGTGGGAAACCATGGAACAACGTGGGACAACGTGGGACAACGTGGGACAACGTGGGAGAACGTGGGACAACGTGGGACACCGTTGGACATCGTTGGACATCGTTGGACATCGTGGGACACCGTTGGACATCGTTGGACATCGTTGGACACCGTTGGACACCGTTGGACACCGTTGGACACCGTTGGACATCGGTGGACATCGTGGGACACCGTTGGACACCGTTGGACATCGTTGGACACCGTTGGACACCGTGGGACAACGTGGGACAACGTGGGACAACGTGGGACAACGTGGGACAACGTGGGACAACGTGGGACAACGTGGGACATCGTGGGACAACGTGGGACAACGTGGGACAACGTGGGACACCGTTGGACAACGTGGGACACCGTTGGACATCTTTGGACACAGTGGGACAACGTGGGACAACGTGGGACAACGTGGGACACCGTTGGACACCGTTGGACATCGTTGGACATCGTTGGACATCGTGGGACACCGTTGGACATCGTTGGACACCGTTGGACACCGTTGGACATCGTTGGACATCGTTGGACATCGTGGGACACCGTTGGACATCGTTGGACATCGTTGGACACCGTTGGACACCGTTGGACATCGTTGGACATCGTTGGACACCGTTGGACACCGTTGGACACCGTTGGACATCGTTGGACACCGTGGGACAACGTGGGACAACGTGGGACAACGTGGGAAACCATGGAACAACGTGGGACAACGTGGGACAACGTGGGACAACGTGGGACAACGTGGGACAGCGTGGGACATCGTGGGACAACGTGGGACAACGTGGGACAACGTGGGACAACGTGGGAGAAGGTGGGACAACGTGGGACAACGTGGGACACCGTTGGACACCGTGGGACACCGTTAGACACCGTTGGACATCGTTGGACACCGTGGGACAACGTGGGACAACGTGGGACAACGTGGGACAACGTGGGACAACGTGGGACAACGTGGGACAACGTGGGACATCGTGGGACAACGTGGGACAACGTGGGACAACGTGGGACAACGTGGGACACCGTTGGACAACGTGGGACACCGTTGGACATCGTTGGACACCGTGGGACAACGTGGGACAACGTGGGACAACGTGGGACACCGTTGGACACCGTTGGACATCGTTGGACATCGTTGGACATCGTGGGACACCGTTGGACATCGTTGGACACCGTTGGACATCGTTGGACACCGTGGGACAACGTGGGACAACGTGGGACAACGTGGGACAACGTGGGACAACGTGGGACAACGTGGGACAACGTGGGACAACGTGGGACATCGTGGGACAACGTGGGACAACGTGGGACAACGTGGGACAACGTGGGACACCGTTGGACATCGTTGGACACCGTGGGACAACGTGGGACAACGTGGGACAACGTGGGAAACCATGGAACAACGTGGGACAACGTGGGACAACGTGGGACAACGTGGGACAACGTGGGACACCGTTGGACATCGTTGGACACCGTGGGACAACGTGGGACAACGTGGGACACCGTTGGACACCGTGGGACACCGTTGGACAACGTGGGACAACGTGGGACAACGTGGGACAACGTGGGACAACGTGGGACAACGTGGGACAACGTGGGACAACGTGGGACAACGTGGGACACCGTTGGACACCGTTGGACATCGTTGGACATCGTTGGACATCGTGGGAAACCGTTGGACATCGTTGGACATCGTTGGACACCGTTGGACATCGTTGGACACCGTTGGACATCGTTGGACATCGTTGGACATCGTGGGACACCGTTGGACATCGTTGGACATCGTTGGACACCGTTGGACATCGTTGGACATCGTTGGACATCGTTGGACACCGTTGGACACCGTTGGACACCGTTGGACATCGTTGGACACCGTTGGACATCGTTGGACATCGTTGGACATCGTGGGACAACGTGGGACACCGTTGGACAACGTGGGACACCGTTGGACATCGTTGGACACCGTGGGACAACGTGGGACAACGTGGGACAACGTGGGACACCGTTGGACACCGTTGGACATCGTTGGACATCGTTGGACATCGTGGGACACCGTTGGACATCGTTGGACACCGTTGGACATCGTTGGACACTGTGGGACAACGTGGGACAACGTGGGACAACGTGGGACAACGTGGGACAACGTGGGACAACGTGGGACATCGTGGGACAACGTGGGACAACGTGGGACAACGTGGGACAACGTGGGACAACGTGGGACACCGTTGGACACCGTGGGACACCGTTGGACACCGTTGGACATCGTTGGACACCGTGGGACAACGTGGGACAACGTGGGACAACGTGGGAAACCATGGAACAACGTGGGACAACGTGGGACAACGTGGGACAACGTGGGACAACGTGGGACACCGTTGGACATCGTTGGACACCGTGGGACAACGTGGGACAACGTGGGACACCGTTGGACACCGTTGGACATCGTTGGACACCGTTGGACACCGTGGGACAACGTGGGACAACGTGGGACAACGTGGGACAACGTGGGACAACGTAGGACAACGTGGGACAACGTGGGACACCGTTGGACATCGTTGGACAACGTGGGACATCGTGGGACAACGTGGGACAACGTGGGACAACGTGGGACAACGTGGGACACCGTTGGACACCGTGGGACACCGTTGGACACCGTTGGACACCGTGGGACACCGTTGGACACCGTTGGACATCGTTGGACACCGTTGGACACCGTTGGACACCGTTGGACACCGTGGGACAACGTGGGACAACGTGGGACAACGTGGGACAACGTGGGACAACGTGGGACAACGTGGGACAACGTGGGACAACGTGGGACAACGTGGGACAACGTGGGACAACGTGGGACAACGTGGGACAACGTGGGACCACGTGGGACAACGTGGGACAACGTGGGACAACGTGGGACAACGTGGGACAACGTGGGACAACGTGGGACACCGTTGGGCATCGTTGGACACCGTGGGACAACGTGGGACACCGTTGGACAACGTGGGACATCGTTGGACATCGTTGGACATCGTTGGACACCGTTGGACAACGTGGGACACCGTTGGACATCGTTGGACACCGTGGGACAACGTGGGACAACGTGGGACACCGTTGGACATCGTTGGACACCGTGGGACAACGTGGGACAACGTGGGACAACGTGGGACACCGTTGGACACCGTGGGACACCGTTGGACAACGTGGGACAACGTGGGACAACGTGGGACAACGTGGGACAACGTGGGACAACGTGGGACAACGTGGGACAACGTGGGACAACGTGGGACACCGTTGGACACCGTGGGACACCGTTGGACACCGTTGGACATCGTTGGACACCGTGGGACAACGTGGGACAACGTGGGACAACGTGGGACAACGTGGGAAACCATGGAACAACGTGGGACAACGTGGGACAACGTGGGACAACGTGGGACAACGTGGGACACCGTTGGACATCGTTGGACACCGTGGGACAACGTGGGACAACGTGGGACACCGTTGGACACCGTTGGACATCGTTGGACACCGTTGGACACCGTGGGACAACGTGGGAAAACGTGGGACAACGTGGGACAACGTGGGACAACGTAGGACAACGTGGGACAACGTGGGACACCGTTGGACACCGTTGGACAACGTGGGACATCGTGGGACAACGTGGGACAACGTGGGACAACGTGGGACAACGTGGGACACCGTTGGACACCGTGGGACACCGTTGGACACCGTTGGACACCGTTGGACACCGTTGGACATCGGTGGACATCGTGGGACACCGTTGGACACCGTTGGACATCGGTGGACACCGTTGGACACCGTGGGACAACGTGGGACAACGTGGGACAACGTGGGACAACGTGGGACAACGTAGGACAACGTGGGACAACGTGGGACACCGTTGGACACCGTGGGACACCGTTGGACACCGTTGGACATCGTTGGACACCGTGGGACAACGTGGGACAACGTGGGACAACGTGGGAAACCATGGAACAACGTGGGACAACGTGGGACAACGTGGGACAACGTGGGACACCGTTGGACAACGTGGGACACCGTTGGACATCGTTGGACACCGTGGGACAACGTGGGACAACGTGGGACAACGTGGGACACCGTTGGACACCGTTGGACATCGTTGGACATCGTTGGACATCGTGGGACACCGTTGGACATCGTTGGACACCGTTGGACATCGTTGGACACCGTGGGACAACGTGGGACAACGTGGGACAACGTGGGACAACGTGGGACAACGTGGGACAACGTGGGACAACGTGGGACAACGTGGGACATCGTGGGACAACGTGGGACAACGTGGGACAACGTGGGACAACGTGGGACAACGTGGGACACCGTTGGACACCGTGGGACACCGTTGGACAACGTGGGACAACGTGGGACATCGTGGGACAACGTGGGACAACGTGGGACAACGTGGGACAACGTGGGACACCGTTGGACACCGTTGGACATCGTTGGACATCGTTGGACATCGTGGGAAACCGTTGGACATCGTTGGACATCGTTGGACACCGTTGGACATCGTTGGACACCGTTGGACATCGTTGGACATCGTTGGACATCGTGGGACACCGTTGGACATCGTTGGACATCGTTGGACACCGTTGGACATCGTTGGACATCGTTGGACATCGTTGGACACCGTTGGACACCGTTGGACACCGTTGGACATCGTTGGACACCGTTGGACATCGTTGGACATCGTTGGACATCGTGGGACAACGTGGGACACCGTTGGACAACGTGGGACACCGTTGGACATCGTTGGACACCGTGGGACAACGTGGGACAACGTGGGACAACGTGGGACACCGTTGGACACCGTTGGACATCGTTGGACATCGTTGGACATCGTGGGACACCGTTGGACATCGTTGGACACCGTTGGACATCGTTGGACAACGTGGGACACCGTTGGACATCGTTGGACACCGTGGGACAACGTGGGACAACGTGGGACAACGTGGGAAACCATGGAACAACGTGGGACAACGTGGGACAACGTGGGACAACGTGGGACAACGTGGGACACCGTTGGACATCGTTGGACACCGTGGGACAACGTGGGACAACGTGGGACAACGTGGGACACCGTTGGACACCGTGGGACACCGTTGGACAACGTGGGACAACGTGGGACAACGTGGGACAACGTGGGACAACGTGGGACAACGTGGGAAACCATGGAACAACGTGGGACAACGTGGGACAACGTGGGACAACGTGGGACAACGTGGGACACCGTTGGACATCGTTGGACACCGTGGGACAACGTGGGACAACGTGGGACACCGTTGGACACCTTTGGACATCGTTGGACACCGTTGGACACCGTGGGACAACGTGGGACAACGTGGGACAACGTGGGACAACGTGGGACAACGTGGGACAACGTGGGACAACGTGGGACAACGTGGGACAACGTGGGACAACGTGGGACCACGTGGGACAACGTGGGACAACGTGGGACAACGTGGGACAACGTGGGACAACGTGGGACAACGTGGGACATCGTTGGACATCGTTGGACACCGTTGGACACCGTGGGACAACGTGGGACAACGTGGGACAACGTGGGACAACGTGGGACAACGTGGGACATCGTGGGACAACGTGGGACAACGTGGGACACCGTTGGACATCGTTGGACATCGTTGGACATCGTGGGACACCGTTGGACATCGTTGGACATCGTTGGACACCGTTGGACACCGTTGGACACCGTTGGACACCGTTGGACATCGGTGGACATCGTGGGACACCGTTGGACACCGTTGGACATCGTTGGACACCGTTGGACACCGTGGGACAACGTGGGACAACGTGGGACAACGTGGGACAACGTGGGACAACGTGGGACAACGTGGGACAACGTGGGACATCGTGGGACAACGTGGGACAACGTGGGACAACGTGGGACACCGTTGGACAACGTGGGACACCGTTGGACATCTTTGGACACAGTGGGACAACGTGGGACAACGTGGGACAACGTGGGACACCGTTGGACACCGTTGGACATCGTTGGACATCGTTGGACATCGTGGGACACCGTTGGACATCGTTGGACATCGTTGGACACCGTTGGACATCGTTGGACATCGTTGGACATCGTGGGACACCGTTGGACATCGTTGGACATCGTTGGACACCGTTGGACACCGTTGGACATCGTTGGACATCGTTGGACACCGTTGGACACCGTTGGACACCGTTGGACATCGTTGGACACCGTGGGACAACGTGGGACAACGTGGGACAACGTGGGAAACCATGGAACAACGTGGGACAACGTGGGACAACGTGGGACAACGTGGGACAACGTGGGACAGCGTTGGACATCGTTGGACAACGTGGGACAACGTGGGACAACGTGGGACAACGTGGGACAACGTGGGACAACGTGGGACAACGTGGGACACCGTTGGACACCGTGGGACACCGTTAGACACCGTTGGACATCGTTGGACACCGTGGGACAACGTGGGACAACGTGGGACAACGTGGGACAACGTGGGACAACGTGGGACAACGTGGGACAACGTGGGACATCGTGGGACAACGTGGGACAACGTGGGACAACGTGGGACAACGTGGGACACCGTTGGACAACGTGGGACACCGTTGGACATCGTTGGACACCGTGGGACAACGTGGGACAACGTGGGACAACGTGGGACAACGTGGGACACCGTTGGACAACGTGGGACACCGTTGGACATCGTTGGACACCGTGGGACAACGTGGGACAACGTGGGACAACGTGGGACACCGTTGGACACCGTTGGACATCGTTGGACATCGTTGGACATCGTGGGACACCGTTGGACATCGTTGGACACCGTTGGACATCGTTGGACACCGTGGGACAACGTGGGACAACGTGGGACAACGTGGGACAACGTGGGACAACGTGGGACAACGTGGGACAACGTGGGACAACGTGGGACATCTTGGGACAACGTGGGACAACGTGGGACAACGTGGGACAACGTGGGACACCGTTGGACATCGTTGGACACCGTGGGACAACGTGGGACAACGTGGGACAACGTGGGAAACCATGGAACAACGTGGGACAACGTGGGACAACGTGGGACAACGTGGGACAACGTGGGACACCGTTGGACATCGTTGGACACCGTGGGACAACGTGGGACAACGTGGGACACCGTTGGACACCGTGGGACACCGTTGGACAACGTGGGACAACGTGGGACAACGTGGGACAACGTGGGACAACGTGGGACAACGTGGGACAACGTGGGACAACGTGGGACAACGTGGGACACCGTTGGACACCGTTGGACATCGTTGGACATCGTTGGACATCGTGGGAAACCGTTGGACATCGTTGGACATCGTTGGACACCGTTGGACATCGTTGGACACCGTTGGACATCGTTGGACATCGTTGGACATCGTGGGACACCGTTGGACATCGTTGGACATCGTTGGACACCGTTGGACATCGTTGGACATCGTTGGACATCGTTGGACACCGTTGGACACCGTTGGACACCGTTGGACATCGTTGGACACCGTTGGACATCGTTGGACATCGTTGGACATCGTGGGACAACGTGGGACACCGTTGGACAACGTGGGACACCGTTGGACATCGTTGGACACCGTGGGACAACGTGGGACAACGTGGGACAACGTGGGACACCGTTGGACACCGTTGGACATCGTTGGACATCGTTGGACATCGTGGGACACCGTTGGACATCGTTGGACACCGTTGGACATCGTTGGACACTGTGGGACAACGTGGGACAACGTGGGACAACGTGGGACAACGTGGGACAACGTGGGACAACGTGGGACAACGTGGGACATCGTGGGACAACGTGGGACAACGTGGGACAACGTGGGACAACGTGGGACAACGTGGGACACCGTTGGACACCGTGGGACACCGTTGGACACCGTTGGACATCGTTGGACACCGTGGGACAACGTGGGACAACGTGGGACAACGTGGGAAACCATGGAACAACGTGGGACAACGTGGGACAACGTGGGACAACGTGGGACAACGTGGGACACCGTTGGACATCGTTGGACACCGTGGGACAACGTGGGACAACGTGGGACACCGTTGGACACCGTTGGACATCGTTGGACACCGTTGGACACCGTGGGACAACGTGGGACAACGTGGGACAACGTGGGACAACGTGGGACAACGTAGGACAACGTGGGACAACGTGGGACACCGTTGGACATCGTTGGACAACGTGGGACATCGTGGGACAACGTGGGACAACGTGGGACAACGTGGGACAACGTGGGACACCGTTGGACACCGTGGGACACCGTTGGACACCGTTGGACACCGTGGGACACCGTTGGACACCGTTGGACATCGTTGGACACCGTTGGACACCGTTGGACACCGTTGGACACCGTGGGACAACGTGGGACAACGTGGGACAACGTGGGACAACGTGGGACAACGTGGGACAACGTGGGACAACGTGGGACAACGTGGGACAACGTGGGACAACGTGGGACAACGTGGGACAACGTGGGACAACGTGGGACCACGTGGGACAACGTGGGACAACGTGGGACAACGTGGGACAACGTGGGACAACGTGGGACACCGTTGGGCATCGTTGGACACCGTGGGACAACGTGGGACACCGTTGGACAACGTGGGACATCGTTGGACATCGTTGGACATCGTTGGACACCGTTGGACAACGTGGGACACCGTTGGACATCGTTGGACACCGTGGGACAACGTGGGACAACGTGGGACACCGTTGGACATCGTTGGACACCGTGGGACAACGTGGGACAACGTGGGACAACGTGGGACACCGTTGGACACCGTGGGACACCGTTGGACAACGTGGGACAACGTGGGACAACGTGGGACAACGTGGGACAACGTGGGACAACGTGGGACAACGTGGGACAACGTGGGACAACGTGGGACACCGTTGGACACCGTGGGACACCGTTGGACAACTTGGGACAACGTGGGACAACGTGGGACAACGTGGGACAACGTGGGACACCGTTGGACACCGTGGGACACCGTTGGACACCGTTGGACGTCGTTGGACACCGTGGGACAACGTGGGACAACGTGGGACAACGTGGGAAACCATGGAACAACGTGGGACAACGTGGGACAACGTGGGACAACGTGGGACAACGTGGGACACCGTTGGACATCGTTGGACACCGTGGGACAACGTGGGACAACGTGGGACACCGTTGGACACCGTTGGACATCGGTGGACACCGTTGGACACCGTGGGACAACGTGGGACAACGTGGGACAACGTGGGACAACGTGGGACAACGTAGGACAACGTGGGACAACGTGGGACACCGTTGGACACCGTGGGACACCGTTGGACACCGTTGGACATCGTTGGACACCGTGGGACAACGTGGGACAACGTGGGACAACGTGGGAAACCATGGAACAACGTGGGACAACGTGGGACAACGTGGGACAACGTGGGACAACGTGGGACACCGTTGGACATCGTTGGACACCGTGGGACAACGTGGGACAACGTGGGACACCGTGGGACACCGTTGGACATCGTTGGACACCGTTGGACACCGTGGGACAACGTGGGAAAACGTGGGACAACGTGGGACAACGTGGGACAACGTAGGACAACGTGGGACAACGTGGGACACCGTTGGACACCGTTGGACAACGTGGGACATCGTGGGACAACGTGGGACAACGTGGGACAACGTGGGACAACGTGGGACACCGTTGGACACCGTGGGACACCGTTGGACACCGTTGGACACCGTTGGACACCGTTGGACATCGGTGGACATCGTGGGACACCGTTGGACACCGTTGGACATCGTTGGACACCGTTGGACACCGTGGGACAACGTGGGACAACGTGGGACAACGTGGGACAACGTGGGACAACGTGGGACAACGTGGGACAACGTGGGACAACGTGGGACACTGTTGGACACCGTGGGACACCGTTGGACAAGGTGGGACAACGTGGGACAACGTGGGACAACGTGGGAAACCATGGAACAACGTGGGACAACGTGGGACAACGTGGGACAACGTGGGACAACGTGGGACACCGTTGGACACCGTTGGACAACGTGGACAACGTGGGACAACGTGGGACAACGTGGGACACCGTTGGACACCGTGGGACACCGTTGGACAACGTGGGACAACGTGGGACAACGTGGGACAACGTGGGACAACGTGGGACACCGTTGGACACCGTGGGACAACGTGGGACAACGTGGGACAACGTGGGACAACGTGGGACAACGTGGGAAAACGTGGGACAACGTGGGACAACGTGGGACATCGTGGGACAACGTGGGACAACGTGGGACAACGTGGGACAACGTGGGACACCGTTGGACATCGTTGGACACCGTGGGACAACGTTGGACATCGTTGGACACCGTGGGACAACGTGGGACAACGTGGGACAACGTGGGACAACGTGGGACAACGTGGGACACCGTTGGGCATCGTTGGACACCGTGGGACAACGTGGGACACCGTTGGACAACGTGGGACATCGTTGGACATCGTTGGACATCGTTGGACACCGTTGGACACCGTTGGACACCGTTGGACACCGTGGGACAACGTGGGACAACGTGGGACAACGTGGGACAACGTGGGACAACGTGGGACAACGTGGGACAACGTGGGACACCGTGGGACACCGTGGGACACCGTTGGACAAGGTGGGACAACGTGGGACAACGTGGGACAACGTGGGACAACGTGGGACACCGTTGGACACCGTGGGACACCGTTGGACACCGTTGGACATCGTTGGACACCGTGGGACAACGTGGGACAACTTGGGAAACCATGGAACAACGTGGGACAACGTGGGACAACGTGGGACAACGTGGGACAACGTGGGACACCGTTGGACACCGTTGGACAACGTGGGACAACGTGGGACAACGTGGGACAACGTGGGACACCGTTGGACACCGTGGGACACCGTTGGACAACGTGGGACAACGTGGGACAACGTGGGACAACGTGGGACAACGTGGGACACCGTTGGACACCGTGGGACACCGTGGGACAACGTGGGACAACGTGGGACAACGTGGGACAACGTGGGACAACGTGGGACAACGTGGGACATCGTGGGACAACGTGGGACAACGTGGGACAACGTGGGACAACGTGGGACACCGTTGGACATCGTTGGACACCGTGGGACAACGTTGGACATCGTTGGACACCGTGGGACAACGTGGGACAACGTGGGACAACGTGGGACAACGTGGGACAACGTGGGACAACGTGGGACAACGTGGGACATCGTGGGACAACGTGGGACAACGTGGGACAACGTGGGACAACGTGGGACAACGTGGGACACCGTTGGACAGCGTGGGACACCGTTGGACATCGTTGGACATCGTTGGACATCGTGGGACACCGTTGGACATCGTTGGACACCGTTGGACATCGTTGGACACCGTGGGACAACGTGGGACAACGTGGGACAACGTGGGACAACGTGGGACAACGTGGGACAACGTGGGACAACGTGGGACAACGTGGGACATCGTGGGACAACGTGGGACAACGTGGGACAACGTGGGACAACGTGGGACACCGTTGGACATCGTTGGACACCGTGGGACAACGTTGGACATCGTTGGACACCGTGGGACAACGTGGGACAACGTGGGACAACGTGGGACAACGTGGGACAACGTGGGACAACGTGGGACAACGTGGGACATCGTGGGACAACGTGGGACAACGTGGGACAACGTGGGACAACGTGGGACAACGTGGGACACCGTTGGACAACGTGGGACACCGTTGGACATCGTTGGACACCGTGGGACAACGTGGGACAACGTGGGACAACGTGGGACACCGTTGGACACCGTTGGACATCGTTGGACATCGTTGGACATCGTGGGACACCGTTGGACATCGTTGGACACCGTTGGACATCGTTGGACACCGTGGGACAACGTGGGACAACGTGGGACAACGTGGGACAACGTGGGACAACGTGGGACAACGTGGGACAACGTGGGACATCGTGGGACAACGTGGGACAACGTGGGACAACGTGGGACAACGTGGGACACCGTTGGACATCGTTGGACACCGTGGGACAACGTGGGACAACGTGGGACAACGTGGGAAACCATGGAACAACGTGGGACAACGTGGGACAACGTGGGACAACGTGGGACAACGTGGGACACCGTTGGACATCGTTGGACACCGTGGGACAACGTGGGACAACGTGGGACAACGTGGGACACCGTTGGACACCGTGGGACACCGTTGGACAACGTGGGACAACGTGGGACAACGTGGGACAACGTGGGACAACGTGGGACAACGTGGGACAACGTGGGACACCGTTGGACACCGTGGGACACCGTTGGACAACGTGGGACAACGTGGGACAACGTGGGACAACGTGGGACAACGTGGGACACCGTTGGACGCCGTGGGACACCGTTGGACACCGTTGGACATCGTTGGACACCGTGGGACAACGTGGGACAACGTGGGACAACGTGGGAAACCATGGAACAACGTGGGACAACGTGGGACAACGTGGGACAACGTGGGACAACGTGGGACAACGTGGGACAACGTGGGACACCGGTGGGCATCGTTGGACACCGTGGGACAACGTGGGACACCGTTGGACAACGTGGGACATCGTTGGACATCGTTGGACATCGTTGGACACCGTTGGACACCGTTGGACACCGTTGGACACCGTTGGACACCGTGGGACAACGTGGGACAACGTGGGACAACGTGGGACACCGTTGGACACCGTTGGACATCGTTGGACATCGTTGGACATCGTGGGACACCGTTGGACATCGTTGGACACCGTTGGACATCGTTGGACACCGTGGGACAACGTGGGACAACGTGGGACAACGTGGGACAACGTGGGACAACGTGGGACAACGTGGGACAACGTGGGACAACGTGGGACATCTTGGGACAACGTGGGACAACGTGGGACAACGTGGGACAACGTGGGACACCGTTGGACATCGTTGGACACCGTGGGACAACGTGGGACAACGTGGGACAACGTGGGAAACCATGGAACAACGTGGGACAACGTGGGACAACGTGGGACAACGTGGGACAACGTGGGACACCGTTGGACATCGTTGGACACCGTGGGACAACGTGGGACAACGTGGGACACCGTTGGACACCGTGGGACACCGTTGGACAACGTTGGACAACGTGGGACAACGTGGGACAACGTGGGACAACGTGGGACAACGTGGGACAACGTGGGACAACGTGGGACAACGTGGGACACCGTTGGACACCGTTGGACATCGTTGGACATCGTTGGACATCGTGGGAAACCGTTGGACATCGTTGGACATCGTTGGACACCGTTGGACATCGTTGGACACCGTTGGACATCGTTGGACATCGTTGGACATCGTGGGACACCGTTGGACATCGTTGGACATCGTTGGACACCGTTGGACATCGTTGGACATCGTTGGACATCGTTGGACACCGTTGGACACCGTTGGACACCGTTGGACATCGTTGGACACCGTTGGACATCGTTGGACATCGTTGGACATCGTGGGACAACGTGGGACACCGTTGGACAACGTGGGACACCGTTGGACATCGTTGGACACCGTGGGACAACGTGGGACAACGTGGGACAACGTGGGACACCGTTGGACACCGTTGGACATCGTTGGACATCGTTGGACATCGTGGGACACCGTTGGACATCGTTGGACACCGTTGGACATCGTTGGACACTGTGGGACAACGTGGGACAACGTGGGACAACGTGGGACAACGTGGGACAACGTGGGACAACGTGGGACAACGTGGGAAATCGTGGGACAACGTGGGACAACGTGGGACAACGTGGGACAACGTGGGACAACGTGGGACACCGTTGGACACCGTGGGACACCGTTGGACACCGTTGGACATCGTTGGACACCGTGGGACAACGTGGGACAACGTGGGACAACGTGGGAAACCATGGAACAACGTGGGACAACGTGGGACAACGTGGGACAACGTGGGACAACGTGGGACACCGTTGGACATCGTTGGACACCGTGGGACAACGTGGGACAACGTGGGACACCGTTGGACACCGTTGGACATCGTTGGACACCGTTGGACACCGTGGGACAACGTGGGACAACGTGGGACAACGTGGGACAACGTGGGACAACGTAGGACAACGTGGGACAACGTGGGACACCGTTGGACATCGTTGGACAACGTGGGACATCGTGGGACAACGTGGGACAACGTGGGACAACGTGGGACAACGTGGGACACCGTTGGACACCGTGGGACACCGTTGGACACCGTTGGACACCGTGGGACACCGTTGGACACCGTTGGACATCGTTGGACACCGTTGGACACCGTTGGACACCGTTGGACACCGTGGGACAACGTGGGACAACGTGGGACAACGTGGGACAACGTGGGACAACGTGGGACAACGTGGGACAACGTGGGACAACGTGGGACAACGTGGGACAACGTGGGACAACGTGGGACAACGTGGGACAACGTGGGACCACGTGGGACAACGTGGGACAACGTGGGACAACGTGGGACAACGTGGGACAACGTGGGACAACGTGGGACACCGTTGGGCATCGTTGGACACCGTGGGACAACGTGGGACACCGTGGGACAACGTTGGACATCGTTGGACACCGTTGGACATCGTTGGACACCGTTGGACAACGTGGGACACCGTTGGACATCGTTGGACACCGTGGGACAACGTGGGACAACGTGGGACACCGTTGGACATCGTGGGACACCGTGGGACAACGTGGGACAACGTGGGACAACGTGGGACACCGTTGGACACCGTGGGACACCGTTGGACAACGTGGGACAACGTGGGACAACGTGGGACAACGTGGGACAACGTGGGACAACGTGGGACAACGTGGGACAACGTGGGACAACGTGGGACACCGTTGGACACCGTGGGACACCGTTGGACAACTTGGGACAACGTGGGACAACGTGGGACAACGTGGGACAACGTGGGACACCGTTGGACACCGTGGGACACCGTTGGACACCGTTGGACATCGTTGGACACCGTGGGACAACGTGGGACAACGTGGGACAACGTGGGAAACCATGGAACAACGTGGGACAACGTGGGACAACGTGGGACAACGTGGGACAACGTGGGACACCGTTGGACATCGTTGGACACCGTGGGACAACGTGGGACAACGTGGGACACCGTTGGACACCGTTGGACATCGGTGGACACCGTTGGACACCGTGGGACAACGTGGGACAACGTGGGACAACGTGGGACAACGTGGGACAACGTGGGACAACGTGGGACAACGTGGGACACCGTTGGACACCGTGGGACACCGTTGGACACCGTTGGACATCGTTGGACACCGTGGGACAACGTGGGACAACGTGGGACAACGTGGGAAACCATGGAACAACGTGGGACAACGTGGGACAACGTGGGACAACGTGGGACAACGTGGGACACCGTTGGACATCGTTGGACACCGTGGGACAACGTGGGACAACGTGGGACACCGTTGGACACCGTTGGACATCGTTGGACACCGTTGGACACCGTGGGACAACGTGGGAAAACGTGGGACAACGTGGGACAACGTGGGACAACGTAGGACAACGTGGGACAACGTGGGACACCGTTGGACACCGTTGGACAACGTGGGACATCGTGGGACAACGTGGGACAACGTGGGACAACGTGGGACACCGTGGGACACCGTTGGACACCGTGGGACACCGTGGGACACCGTTGGACACCGTTGGACACCGTTGGACATCGGTGGACATCGTGGGACACCGTTGGACACCGTTGGACATCGTTGGACACCGTTGGACACCGTGGGACAACGTGGGACAACGTGGGACAACGTGGGACAACGTGGGACAACGTGGGACAACGTGGGACAACGTGGGACAACGTGGGACACCGTTGGACACCGTGGGACACCGTTGGACAAGGTGGGACAACGTGGGACAACGTGGGACAACGTGGGAAACCATGGAACAACGTGGGACAACGTGGGACAACGTGGGACAACGTGGGACAACGTGGGACACCGTTGGACACCGTTGGACAACGTGGACAACGTGGGACAACGTGGGACAACGTGGGACACCGTTGGACACCGTGGGACACCGTTGGACAACGTGGGACAACGTGGGACAACGTGGGACAACGTGGGACAACGTGGGACACCGTTGGACACCGTGGGACAACGTGGGACAACGTGGGACAACGTGGGACAACGTGGGACAACGTGGGAAAACGTGGGACAACGTGGGACAACGTGGGACATCGTGGGACAACGTGGGACAACGTGGGACAACGTGGGACAACGTGGGACACCGTTGGACATCGTTGGACACCGTGGGACAACGTTGGACATCGTTGGACACCGTGGGACAACGTGGGACAACGTGGGACAACGTGGGACAACGTGGGACAACGTGGGACACCGTTGGGCATCGTTGGACACCGTGGGACAACGTGGGACACCGTTGGACAACGTGGGACATCGTTGGACATCGTTGGACATCGTTGGACACCGTTGGACACCGTTGGACACCGTTGGACACCGTGGGACAACGTGGGACAACGTGGGACAACGTGGGACAACGTGGGACAACGTGGGACAACGTGGGACAACGTGGGACACCGTTGGACACCGTGGGACACCGTTGGACAAGGTGGGACAACGTGGGACAACGTGGGACAACGTGGGACAACGTGGGACACCGTTGGACACCGTGGGACACCGTTGGACACCGTTGGACATCGTTGGACACCGTGGGACAACGTGGGACAACTTGGGAAACCATGGAACAACGTGGGACAACGTGGGACAACGTGGGACAACGTGGGACAACGTGGGACACCGTTGGACACCGTTGGACAACGTGGGACAACGTGGGACAACGTGGGACAACGTGGGACACCGTTGGACACCGTGGGACACCGTTGGACAACGTGGGACAACGTGGGACAACGTGGGACAACGTGGGACAACGTGGGACACCGTTGGACACCGTGGGACACCGTGGGACAACGTGGGACAACGTGGGACAACGTGGGACAACGTGGGACAACGTGGGACAACGTGGGACATCGTGGGACAACGTGGGACAACGTGGGACAACGTGGGACAACGTGGGACACCGTTGGACATCGTTGGACACCGTGGGACAACGTTGGACATCGTTGGACACCGTGGGACAACGTGGGACAACGTGGGACAACGTGGGACAACGTGGGACAACGTGGGACAACGTGGGACAACGTGGGACATCGTGGGACAACGTGGGACAACGTGGGACAACGTGGGACAACGTGGGACAACGTGGGACACCGTTGGACAGCGTGGGACACCGTTGGACATCGTTGGACATCGTTGGACATCGTGGGACACCGTTGGACATCGTTGGACACCGTTGGACATCGTTGGACACCGTGGGACAACGTGGGACAACGTGGGACAACGTGGGACAACGTGGGACAACGTGGGACAACGTGGGACAACGTGGGACAACGTGGGACATCGTGGGACAACGTGGGACAACGTGGGACAACGTGGGACAACGTGGGACACCGTTGGACACCGTTGGACACCGTGGGACAACGTTGGACATCGTTGGACACCGTGGGACAACGTGGGACAACGTGGGACAACGTGGGACAACGTGGGACAACGTGGGACAACGTGGGACAACGTGGGACATCGTGGGACAACGTGGGACAACGTGGGACAACGTGGGACAACGTGGGACAACGTGGGACACCGTTGGACAACGTGGGACACCGTTGGACATCGTTGGACACCGTGGGACAACGTGGGACAACGTGGGACAACGTGGGACACCGTTGGACACCGTTGGACATCGTTGGACATCGTTGGACATCGTGGGACACCGTTGGACATCGTTGGACACCGTTGGACATCGTTGGACACCGTGGGACAACGTGGGACAACGTGGGACAACGTGGGACAACGTGGGACAACGTGGGACAACGTGGGACAACGTGGGACATCGTGGGACAACGTGGGACAACGTGGGACAACGTGGGACAACGTGGGACACCGTTGGACATCGTTGGACACCGTGGGACAACGTGGGACAACGTGGGACAACGTGGGAAACCATGGAACAACGTGGGACAACGTGGGACAACGTGGGACAACGTGGGACAACGTGGGACACCGTTGGACATCGTTGGACACCGTGGGACAACGTGGGACAACGTGGGACAACGTGGGACACCGTTGGACACCGTGGGACACCGTTGGACAACGTGGGACAACGTGGGACAACGTGGGACAACGTGGGACAACGTGGGACAACGTGGGACAACGTGGGACACCGTTGGACACCGTGGGACACCGTTGGACAACGTGGGACAACGTGGGACAACGTGGGACAACGTGGGACAACGTGGGACACCGTTGGACACCGTGGGACACCGTTGGACACCGTTGGACATCGTTGGACACCGTGGGACAACGTGGGACAACGTGGGACAACGTGGGAAACCATGGAACAACGTGGGACAACGTGGGACAACGTGGGACAACGTGGGACAACGTGGGACAACGTGGGACAACGTGGGACACCGGTGGGCATCGTTGGACACCGTGGGACAACGTGGGACACCGTTGGACAACGTGGGACATCGTTGGACATCGTTGGACATCGTTGGACACCGTTGGACACCGTTGGACACCGTTGGACACCGTTGGACACCGTGGGACAACGTGGGACAACGTGGGACAACGTGGGAAACCATGGAACAACGTGGGACAACGTGGGACAACGTGGGACAACGTGGGACATCGTGGGACAACGTGGGACAACGTGGGACAACGTGGGACAACGTGGGACAACGTGGGACACCGTTGGACAACGTGGGACACCGTTGGACATCGTTGGACACCGTGGGACAACGTGGGACAACGTGGGACAACGTGGGACACCGTTGGACACCGTTGGACACCGTTGGACATCGTTGGACACCGTGGGACAACGTGGGACAACGTGGGACAACGTGGGAAACCATGGAACAACGTGGGACAACGTGGGACAACGTGGGACAACGTGGGACACCGTTGGACACCGTTGGACATCGTTGGACATCGTTGGACATCGTGGGACACCGTTGGACATCGTTGGACACCGTTGGACATCGTTGGACACCGTGGGACAACGTGGGACAACGTGGGACAACGTGGGACAACGTGGGACAACGTGGGACAACGTGGGACAACGTGGGACAACGTGGGACATCGTGGGACAACGTGGGACAACGTGGGACAACGTGGGACACCGTTGGACATCGTTGGACAACGTGGGACATCGTGGGACAACGTGGGACAACGTGGGACAACGTGGGACAACGTGGGACACCGTTGGACATCGTTGGACACCGTGGGACAACGTTGGACATCGTTGGACACCGTGGGACAACGTGGGACAACGTGGGACAACGTGGGACAACGTGGGACAACGTTGGACAACGTGGGACATCGTGGGACAACGTGGGACAACGTGGGACAACGTGGGACAACGTGGGACAACGTGGGACACCGTTGGACAACGTGGGACACCGTTGGACATCGTTGGACATCGTTGGACATCGTGGGACACCGTTGGACATCGTTGGACACCGTTGGACATCGTTGGACACCGTGGGACAACGTGGGACAACGTGGGACAACGTGGGACAACGTGGGACAACGTGGGACAACGTGGGACAACGTGGGACATCGTGGGACAACGTGGGACAACGTGGGACAACGTGGGACAACGTGGGACACCGTTGGACATCGTTGGACACCGTGGGACAACGTTGGACATCGTTGGACACCGTGGGACAACGTGGGACAACGTGGGACAACGTGGGACAACGTGGGACAACGTGGGACAACGTGGGACAACGTGGGACATCGTGGGACAACGTGGGACAACGTGGGACAACGTGGGACAACGTGGGACAACGTGGGACACCGTTGGACAACGTGGGACACCGTTGGACATCGTTGGACACCGTGGGACAACGTGGGACAACGTGGGACAACGTGGGACACCGTTGGACACCGTTGGACATCGTTGGACATCGTTGGACATCGTGGGACACCGTTGGACATCGTTGGACACCGTTGGACATCGTTGGACACCGTGGGACAACGTGGGACAACGTGGGACAACGTGGGACAACGTGGGACAACGTGGGACAACGTGGGACAACGTGGGACATCGTGGGACAACGTGGGACAACGTGGGACAACGTGGGACAACGTGGGACACCGTTGGACATCGTTGGACACCGTGGGACAACGTGGGACAACGTGGGACAACGTGGGAAACCATGGAACAACGTGGGACAACGTGGGACAACGTGGGACAACGTGGGACAACGTGGGACACCGTTGGACATCGTTGGACACCGTGGGACAACGTGGGACAACGTGGGACAACGTGGGACACCGTTGGACACCGTGGGACACCGTTGCACAACGTGGGACAACGTGGGACAACGTGGGACAACGTGGGACAACGTGGGACAACGTGGGACAACGTGGGACAACGTGGGACACCGTTGGACACCGTTGGACACCGTGGGACACCGTTGGACAACGTGGGACAACGTGGGACAACGTGGGACAACGTGGGACAACGTGGGACACCGTTGGACACCGTGGGACACCGTTGGACACCGTTGGACATCGTTGGACACCGTGGGACAACGTGGGACAACGTGGGACAACGTGGGACAACGTGGGACACCGTTGGACATCGTGGGACAACGTGGGACAACGTGGGACACCGTTGGACACCGTTGGACATCGTTGGACACCGTTGGACACCGTGGGACAACGTGGGACAACGTGGAACAACGTGGGACAACGTGGGACAACGTAGGACAACGTGGGACAACGTGGGACACCGTTGGACATCGTTGGACAACGTGGGACATCGTTGGACACCGTGGGACAACGTGGGACAACGTGGGACAACGTGGGAAACCATGGAACAACGTGGGACAACGTGGGACAACGTGGGACAACGTGGGACAACGTGGGACACCGTTGGACATCGTTGGACACCGTGGGACAACGTGGGACAACGTGGGACAACGTGGGACACCGTTGGACACCGTGGGACACCGTTGGACACCGTTGGACACCGTGGGACACCGTTTTTACACCGTTGGACATCGTTGGACACCGTTGGACACCGTTGGACACCGTTGGACACCGTGGGACAACGTGGGACAACGTGGGACAACGTGGGACAACGTGGGACAACGTGGGACAACGTGGGACAACGTGGGACAACGTGGGACAACGTGGGACAACGTGGGACAACGTGGGACAACGTGGGACAACGTGGGACAACGTGGGACCACGTGGGACAACGTGGGACAACGTGGGACAACGTGGGACAACGTGGGACAACGTGGGACAACGTGGGACACCGTTGGGCATCGTTGGACACCGTGGGACAACGTGGGACACCGTTGGACAACGTGGGACATCGTTGGACATCGTTGGACATCGTTGGACACCGTTGGACACCGTTGGACACCGTTGGACACCGTTGGACACCGTTGGACACCGTTGGACACCGTGGGACAACGTGGGACAACGTGGGACAACGTGGGAAACCATGGAACAACGTGGGACAACGTGGGACAACGTGGGACAACGTGGGACAACGTGGGACACCGTTGGACAACGTGGGACACCGTTGGACATCGTTGGACACCGTGGGACAACGTGGGACAACGTGGGACAACGTGGGACACCGTTGGACACCGTTGGACATCGTTGGACATCGTTGGACATCGTGGGACACCGTTGGACATCGTTGGACACCGTTGGACATCGTTGGACACCGTGGGACAACGTGGGACAACGTGGGACAACGTGGGACAACGTGGGACAACGTGGGACAACGTGGGACAACGTGGGACAACGTGGGACATCGTGGGACAACGTGGGACAACGTGGGACAACGTGGGACAACGTGGGACACCGTTGGACATCGTTGGACACCGTGGGACAACGTGGGACAACGTGGGACAACGTGGGAAACCATGGAACAACGTGGGACAACGTGGGACAACGTGGGACAACGTGGGACAACGTGGGACACCGTTGGACATCGTTGGACACCGTGGGACAACGTGGGACAACGTGGGACAACGTGGGACACCGTTGGACACCGTGGGACACCGTTGGACAACGTGGGACAACGTGGGACAACGTGGGACAACGTGGGACAACGTGGGACAACGTGGGACAACGTGGGACAACGTGGGACAACGTGGGACACCGTTGGACACCGTGGGACACCGTTGGACAACGTGGGACAACGTGGGACAACGTGGGACAACGTGGGACACCGTTGGACACCGTGGGACACCGTTGGACACCGTTGGACATCGTTGGACACCGTGGGACAACGTGGGACAACGTGGGACAACGTGGGAAACCATGGAACAACGTGGGACAACGTGGGACAACGTGGGACAACGTGGGACAACGTGGGACACCGTTGGACATCGTTGGACACCGTGGGACAACGTGGGACAACGTGGGACATCGTGGGACAACGTGGGACAACGTGGGACAACGTGGGACAACGTGGGACACCGTTGGACACCGTGGGACACCGTTGGACACCGTTGGACACCGTGGGACACCGTTGGACACCGTTGGACATCGTTGGACACCGTTGGACACCGTTGGACACCGTTGGACACCGTGGGACAACGTGGGACAACGTGGGACAACGTGGGACAACGTGGGACAACGTGGGACAACGTGGGACAACGTGGGACAACGTGGGACAACGTGGGACAACGTGGGACAACGTGGGACAACGTGGGACAACGTGGGACCACGTGGGACAACGTGGGACAACGTGGGACAACGTGGGACAACGTGGGACAACGTGGGACAACGTGGGACACCGTTGGGCATCGTTGGACACCGTGGGACAACGTGGGACACCGTTGGACAACGTGGGACATCGTTGGACATCGTTGGACATCGTTGGACACCGTTGGACACCGTTGGACACCGTTGGACACCGTTGGACACCGTTGGACATCGGTGGACATCGTGGGACACCGTTGGACACCGTTGGACATCGTTGGACAACGTGGGACAACGTGGGACAACGTGGGACAACGTGGGACAACGTGGGACAACGTGGGACAACGTAGGACAACGTGGGACAACGTGGGACACCGTTGGACATCGTTGGACAACGTGGGACATCGTTGGACACCGTGGGACAACGTGGGACAACGTGGGACAACGTGGGACACCGTTGGACACCGTGGGACACCGTTGGACACCGTTGGACATCGTTGGACACCGTGGGACAACGTGGGACAACGTGGGACAACGTGGGAAACCATGGAACAACGTGGGACAACGTGGGACAACGTGGGACAACGTGGGACAACGTGGGACACCGTTGGACATCGTTGGACACCGTGGGACAACGTGGGACAACGTGGGACACCGTTGGACACCGTTGGACATCGTTGGACACCGTTGGACACCGTGGGACAACGTGGGACAACGTGGGACAACGTAGGACAACGTGGGACAACGTGGGACACCGTTGGACACCGTGGGACACCGTTGGACACCGTTGGACATCGTTGGACACCGTGGGACAACGTGGGACAACGTGGGACAACGTGGGACAACGTGGGAAACCATGGAACAACGTGGGACAACGTGGGACAACGTGGGACAACGTGGGACAACGTGGGACACCGTTGGACATCGTTGGACACCGTGGGACAACGTGGGACAACGTGGGACACCGTTGGACACCGTTGGACATCGTTGGACACCGTTGGACACCGTGGGACAACGTGGGACAACGTGGGACAACGTGGGACAACGTGGGACAACGTAGGACAACGTGGGACAACGTGGGACACCGTTGGACATCGTTGGACAACGTGGGACATCGTGGGACAACGTGGGACAACGTGGGACAACGTGGGACAACGTGGGACACCGTTGGACACCGTGGGACACCGTTGGACACCGTTGGACATCGGTGGACATCGTGGGACACCGTTGGACACCGTTGGACATCGTTGGACAACGTGGGACAACGTGGGACAACGTGGGACAACGTGGGACAACGTGGGACAACGTGGGACAACGTGGGACAACGTGGGACATCGTGGGACAACGTGGGACAACGTGGGACAACGTGGGACAACGTGGGACACCGTTGGACATCGTTGGACACCGTGGGACAACGTGGGACAACGTGGGACAACGTGGGACACCGTTGGACACCGTGGGACACCGTTGGACAACGTGGGACAACGTGGGACAACGTGGGACAACGTGGGACAACGTGGGACAACGTGGGACAACGTGGGACAACGTGGGACAACGTGGGACACCGTTGGACACCGTGGGACACCGTTGGACAACGTGGGACAACGTGGGACAACGTGGGACAACGTGGGACACCGTTGGACACCGTGGGACACCGTTGGACACCGTTGGACATCGTTGGACACCGTGGGACAACGTGGGACAACGTGGGACAACGTGGGAAACCATGGAACAACGTGGGACAACGTGGGACAACGTGGGACAACGTGGGACAACGTGGGACACCGTTGGACATCGTTGGACACCGTGGGACAACGTGGGACAACGTGGGACACCGTTGGACACCGTTGGACATCGTTGGACACCGTTGGACACCGTGGGACAACGTGGGACAACGTGGGACAACGTAGGACAACGTGGGACAACGTGGGACACCGTTGGACACCGTGGGACACCGTTGGACACCGTTGGACATCGTTGGACACCGTGGGACAACGTGGGACAACGTGGGACAACGTGGGACAACGTGGGAAACCATGGAACAACGTGGGACAACGTGGGACAACGTGGGACAACGTGGGACAACGTGGGACACCGTTGGACATCGTTGGACACCGTGGGACAACGTGGGACAACGTGGGACACCGTTGGACACCGTTGGACATCGTTGGACACCGTTGGACACCGTGGGACAACGTGGGACAACGTGGGACAACGTGGGACAACGTGGGACAACGTAGGACAACGTGGGACAACGTGGGACACCGTTGGACATCGTTGGACAACGTGGGACATCGTGGGACAACGTGGGACAACGTGGGACAACGTGGGACAACGTGGGACACCGTTGGACACCGTGGGACACCGTTGGACACCGTTGGACACCGTGGGACACCGTTGGACACCGTTGGACATCGTTGGACACCGTTGGACACCGTTGGACACCGTTGGACACCGTGGGACAACGTGGGACAACGTGGGACAACGTGGGACAACGTGGGACAACGTGGGACAACGTGGGACAACGTGGGACAACGTGGGACAACGTGGGACAACGTGGGACAACGTGGGACAACGTGGGACAACGTGGGACAACGTGGGACAACGTGGGACAACGTGGGACAACGTGGGACAACGTGGGACAACGTGGGACAACGTGGGACACCGTTGGGCATCGTTGGACACCGTGGGACAACGTGGGACACCGTTGGACAACGTGGGACATCGTTGGACATCGTTGGACATCGTTGGACACCGTTGGACACCGTTGGACACCGTTGGACACCGTTGGACATCGGTGGACATCGTGGGACACCGTTGGACACCGTTGGACATCGTTGGACACCGTTGGACACCGTGGGACAACGTGGGACAACGTGGGACAACGTGGGACAACGTGGGACAACGTGGGACAACGTGGGAC
Organism: Bombus terrestris; assembly: GCF_910591885.1. Taxonomy (NCBI): domain Eukaryota; kingdom Metazoa; phylum Arthropoda; class Insecta; order Hymenoptera; family Apidae; genus Bombus; species Bombus terrestris. The sequence goes on along the minus strand of NW_025963579.1, from coordinate 28,218 downwards.
AACGTGGGACAACGTGGGACACCGTTGGACACCGTGGGACACCGTTGGACAAGGTGGGACAACGTGGGACACCGTTGGACATCGTTGGACACCGTGGGACAACGTGGGACAACGTGGGACAACGTGGGAAACCATGGAACAACGTGGGACAACGTGGGACAACGTGGGACAACGTGGGACAACGTGGGACACCGTTGGACATCGTTGGACACCGTGGGACAACGTGGGACAACGTGGGACAACGTGGGACACCGTTGGACACCGTGGGACACCGTTGGACAACGTGGGACAACGTGGGACAACGTGGGACAACGTGGGACAACGTGGGACAACGTGGGACAACGTGGGACAACGTGGGACAACGTGGGACACCGTTGGACACCGTGGGACACCGTTGGACACCGTGGGACACCGTGGGACAACGTGGGACAACGTGGGACACCGTTGGACACCGTGGGACACCGTTGGACACCGTTGGACATCGTTGGACACCGTGGGACAACGTGGGACAACGTGGGACAACGTGGGAAACCATGGAACAACGTGGGACAACGTGGGACAACGTGGGACAACGTGGGACAACGTGGGACACCGTTGGACATCGTTGGACACCGTGGGACAACGTGGGACAACGTGGGACACCGTTGGACACCGTTGGACATCGTTGGACACCGTTGGACACCGTGGGACAACGTGGGACAACGTGGGACAACGTAGGACAACGTGGGACAACGTGGGACACCGTTGGACACCGTGGGACACCGTTGGACACCGTTGGACATCGTTGGACACCGTGGGACAACGTGGGACAACGTGGGACAACGTGGGACAACGTGGGAAACCATGGAACAACGTGGGACAACGTGGGACAACGTGGGACAACGTGGGACAACGTGGGACACCGTTGGACATCGTTGGACACCGTGGGACAACGTGGGACAACGTGGGACACCGTTGGACACCGTTGGACATCGTTGGACACCGTTGGACACCGTGGGACAACGTGGGACAACGTGGGACAACGTGGGACAACGTGGGACAACGTAGGACAACGTGGGACAACGTGGGACACCGTTGGACATCGTTGGACAACGTGGGACATCGTGGGACAACGTGGGACAACGTGGGACAACGTGGGACAACGTGGGACACCGTTGGACACCGTGGGACACCGTTGGACACCGTTGGACACCGTGGGACACCGTTGGACACCGTTGGACATCGTTGGACACCGTTGGACACCGTTGGACACCGTTGGACACCGTGGGACAACGTGGGACAACGTGGGACAACGTGGGACAACGTGGGACAACGTGGGACAACGTGGGACAACGTGGGACAACGTGGGACAACGTGGGACAACGTGGGACAACGTGGGACAACGTGGGACAACGTGGGACCACGTGGGACAACGTGGGACAACGTGGGACAACGTGGGACAACGTGGGACAACGTGGGACAACGTGGGACACCGTTGGGCATCGTTGGACACCGTGGGACAACGTGGGACACCGTTGGACAACGTGGGACATCGTTGGACATCGTTGGACATCGTTGGACACCGTTGGACACCGTTGGACACCGTTGGACACCGTTGGACATCGGTGGACATCGTGGGACACCGTTGGACACCGTTGGACATCGTTGGACACCGTTGGACACCGTGGGACAACGTGGGACAACGTGGGACAACGTGGGACAACGTGGGACAACGTGGGACAACGTGGGACAACGTGGGACAACGTGGGACACCGTTGGACACCGTGGGACACCGTTGGACAAGGTGGGACAACGTGGGACAACGTGCGACAACGTGGGACAACGTGGGACACCGTTGGACACCGTTGGACATCGTTGGACATCGTTGGACATCGTGGGACACCGTTGGACATCGTTGGACACCGTTGGACATCGTTGGACACCGTGGGACAACGTGGGACAACGTGGGACAACGTGGGACAACGTGGGACAACGTGGGACAACGTGGGACAACGTGGGACAACGTGGGACATCGTGGGACAACGTGGGACAACGTTGGACAACGTGGGACAACGTGGGACACCGTTGGACATCGTTGGACATCGTTGGACATCGTGGGACACCGTTGGACATCGTTGGACACCGTTGGACATCGTTGGACACCGTGGGACAACGTGGGACAACGTGGGACAACGTGGGACAACGTGGGACAACGTGGGACAACGTGGGACAACGTGGGACAACGTGGGACACCGTGGGACACCGTTGGACACCGCTGGACATCGTTGGACACCGTGGGACAACGTGGGACAACGTGGGACAACGTGGGACAACGTGGGACAACGTGGGACAACGTGGGACAACGTGGGACACCGTTGGACAACGTGGGACACCGTTGGACATCGTTGGACACCGTGGGACAACGTGGGACAACGTGGGACAACGTGGGACACCGTTGGACACCGTTGGACATCGTTGGACATCGTTGGACATCGTGGGACACCGTTGGACATCGTTGGACACCGTTGGACATCGTTGGACACCGTGGGACAACGTGGGACAACGTGGGACAACGTGGGACAACGTGGGACAACGTGGGACAACGTGGGACAACGTGGGACAACGTGGGACATCGTGGGACAACGTGGGACAACGTTGGACAACGTGGGACAACGTGGGACACCGTTGGACATCGTTGGACACCGTGGGACAACGTGGGACAACGTGGGACAACGTGGGAAACCATGGAACAACGTGGGACAACGTGGGACAACGTGGGACAACGTGGGACAACGTGGGACACCGTTGGACATCGTTGGACACCGTGGGACAACGTGGGACAACGTGGGACAACGTGGGACACCGTTGGACACCGTGGGACACCGTTGGACAACGTGGGACAACGTGGGACAACGTGGGACAACGTGGGACAACGTGGGACAACGTGGGACAACGTGGGACAACGTGGGACACCGTTGGACACCGTGGGACACCGTTGGACAACGTGGGACAACGTGGGACAACGTGGGACAACGTGGGACAACGTGGGACACCGTTGGACACCGTGGGACACCGTTGGACACCGTTGGACACCGTTGGACACCGTGGGACAACGTGGGACAACGTGGGACAACGTGGGAAACCATGGAACAACGTGGGACAACGTGGGACAACGTGGGACAACGTGGGACAACGTGGGACACCGTTGGACATCGTTGGACACCGTGGGACAACGTGGGACAACGTGGGACACCGTTGGACACCGTTGGACATCGTTGGACACCGTTGGACACCGTGGGACAACGTGGGACAACGTGGGACAACGTGGGACAACGTGGGACAACGTGGGACAACGTGGGACAACGTGGGACACCGTTGGACATCGTTGGACAACGTGGGACATCGTGGGACAACGTGGGACAACGTGGGACAACGTGGGACAACGTGGGACACCGTTGGACACCGTGGGACACCGTTGGACACCGTTGGACACCGTGGGACACCGTTGGACACCGTTGGACATCGTTGGACACCGTTGGACACCGTTGGACACCGTTGGACACCGTGGGACAACGTGGGACAACGTGGCACAACGTGGGACAACGTGGGACAACGTGGGACAACGTGGGACAACGTGGGACAACGTGGGACAACGTGGGACAACGTGGGACACCGTTGGACATCGTTGGACACCGTGGGACAACGTGGGACAACGTGGGACAACGTGGGAAACCATGGAACAACGTGGGACAACGTGGGACAACGTGGGACAACGTGGGACAACGTGGGACACCGTTGGACATCGTTGGACACCGTGGGACAACGTGGGACAACGTGGGACAACGTGGGACACCGTTGGACACCGTGGGACACCGTTGGAAAACGTGGGACAACGTGGGACAACGTGGGACAACGTGGGACAACGTGGGACAACGTGGGACAACGTGGGACAACGTGGGACACCGTTGGACACCGTGGGACACCGTTGGACAACGTGGGACAACGTGGGACAACGTGGGACAACGTGGGACAACGTGGGACACCGTTGGACACCGTGGGACACCGTTGGACACCGTTGGACATCGTTGGACACCGTGGGACAACGTGGGACAACGTGGGACAACGTGGGAAACCATGGAACAACGTGGGACAACGTGGGACAACGTGGGACAACGTGGGACAACGTGGGACACCGTTGGACATCGTTGGACACCGTGGGACAACGTGGGACAACGTGGGACACCGTTGGACACCGTTGGACATCGTTGGACACCGTTGGACACCGTGGGACAACGTGGGACAACGTGGGACAACGTAGGACAACGTGGGACAACGTGGGACACCGTTGGACACCGTGGGACAACGTGGGACATCGTGGGACAACGTGGGACAACGTGGGACGACGTGGGACAACGTGGGACACCGTTGGACACCGTGGGACACCGTTGGAGACCGTTGGACACCGTGGGACACCGTTGGACACCGTTGGACATCGTTGGACACCGTTGGACACCGTTGGACACCGTTGGACACCGTGGGACAACGTGGGACAACGTGGCACAACGTGGGACAACGTGGGACAACGTGGGACAACGTGGGACAACGTGGGACAACGTGGGACAACGTGGGACAACGTGGGACAACGTGGGACAACGTGGGACAACGTGGGACAACGTGGGACACCGTTGGACACCGTGGGACACCGTGGGACAACGTGGGACAACGTGGGACAACGTGGGACAACGTGGGACAACGTGGGACACCGTTGGACACCGTGGGACACCGTTGGACACCGTTGGACATCGTTGGACACCGTGGGACAACGTGGGACAACGTGGGATACCATGGAACAACGTGGGACAACGTGGGACAACGTGGGACAACGTGGGACAACGTGGGACACCGTTGGACATCGTTGGACAACGTGGGACAACGTGGGACAACGTGGGACAACGTGGGACACCGTTGGACACCGTGGGACACCGTTGGACAACGTGGGACAACGTGGGACAACGTGGGACAACGTGGGACAACGTGGGACAACGTGGGACAACGTGGGACACCGTTGGACACCGTGGGACACCGTTGGACACCGTTGGACATCGTTGGACACCGTGGGACAACGTGGGACAACGTGGGACACCGTTGGACATCGTTGGACACCGTGGGACAACGTGGGACAACGTGGGACAACGTGGGACACCGTTGGACACCGTGGGACACCGTTGGACAACGTGGGACAACGTGGGACAACGTGGGACAACGTGGGACAACGTGGGACAACGTGGGACAACGTGGGACAACGTGGGACACCGTTGGACACCGTGGGACACCGTTGGACAACGTGGGACAACGTGGGACAACGTGGGACAACGTGGGACACCGTTGGACACCGTGGGACACCGTTGGACAACGTGGGACAACGTGGGACAACGTGGGATAACGTGGGACAACGTGGGACACCGTTGGACACCGTGGGACACCGTTGGACACCGTTGGACATCGTTGGACACCGTGGGACAACGTGGGACAACGTGGGATACCATGGAACAACGTGGGACAACGTGGGACAACGTGGGACAACGTGGGACAACGTGGGACACCGTTGGACATCGTTGGACAACGTGGGACAACGTGGGACAACGTGGGACAACGTGGGACACCGTTGGACACCGTGGGACACCGTTGGACAACGTGGGACAACGTGGCACAACGTGGGACAACGTGGGACACCGTTGGACATCGTTGGACACCGTGGGACAACGTGGGACAATGTGGGACAACGTGGGAAACCATGGAACAACGTGGGACAACGTGGGACAACGTGGGACAACGTGGGACAACGTGGGACACCGTTGGACATCGTTGGACACCGTGGGACAACGTGGGACAACGTGGGACAACGTGGGACACCGTTGGACACCGTGGGACACCGTTGGACAACGTGGGACAACGTGGGACAACGTGGGACAACGTGGGACAACGTGGGACAACGTGGGACAACGTGGGACAACGTGGGACACCGTTGGACACCGTGGGACACCGTTGGACAACGTGGGACAACGTGGGACAACGTGGGACAACGTGGGACAACGTGGGACACCGTTGGACACCGTGGGACACCGTTGGACACCGTTGGACATCGTTGGACACCGTGGGACAACGTGGGACAACGTGGGACAACGTGGGAAACCATGGAACAACGTGGGACAACGTGGGACAACGTGGGACAACGTGGGACAACGTGGGACACCGTTGGACATCGTTGGACACCGTGGGACAACGTGGGACAACGTGGGACACCGTTGGACACCGTTGGACATCGTTGGACACCGTCGGACACCGTGGGACAACGTGGGACAACGTGGGACAACGTGGGACAACGTGGGACAACGTGGGACAACGTGGGACAACGTGGGACACCGTTGGACATCGTTGGACAACGTGGGACATCGTGGGACAACGTGGGACAACGTGGGACAACGTGGGACAACGTGGGACACCGTTGGACACCGTGGGACACCGTTGGACACCGTTGGACACCGTGGGACACCGTTGGACACCGTTGGACATCGTTGGACACCGTTGGACACCGTTGGACACCGTTGGACACCGTGGGACAACGTGGGACAACGTGGCACAACGTGGGACAACGTGGGACAACGTGGGACAACGTGGGACAACGTGGGACAACGTGGGACAACGTGGGACAACGTGGGACACCGTTGGACATCGTTGGACACCGTGGGACAACGTGGGACAACGTGGGACAACGTGGGAAACCATGGAACAACGTGGGACAACGTGGGACAACGTGGGACAACGTGGGACAACGTGGGACACCGTTGGACATCGTTGGACACCGTGGGACAACGTGGGACAACGTGGGACAACGTGGGACACCGTTGGACACCGTGGGACACCGTTGGACAACGTGGGACAACGTGGGACAACGTGGGACAACGTGGGACAACGTGGGACAACGTGGGACAACGTGGGACAACGTGGGACACCGTTGGACACCGTGGGACACCGTTGGACAACGTGGGACAACGTGGGACAACGTGGGACAACGTGGGACAACGTGGGACACCGTTGGACACCGTGGGACACCGTTGGACACCGTTGGACATCGTTGGACACCGTGGGACAACGTGGGACAACGTGGGACAACGTGGGAAACCATGGGACAACGTGGGACAACGTGGGACAACGTGGGACAACGTGGGACAACGTGGGACACCGTTGGACATCGTTGGACACCGTGGGACAACGTGGGACAACGTGGGACACCGTTGGACACCGTTGGACATCGTTGGACACCGTTGGACACCGTGGGACAACGTGGGACAACGTGGGACAACGTAGGACAACGTGGGACAACGTGGGACACCGTTGGACATCGTTGGACAACGTGGGACATCGTGGGACAACGTGGGACAACGTGGGACGACGTGGGACAACGTGGGACACCGTTGGACACCGTGGGACACCGTTGGACACCGTTGGACATCGTTGGACACCGTGGGACAACGTGGGACAACGTGGGACAACGTGGGAAACCATGGAACAACGTGGGACAACGTGGGACAACGTGGGACAACGTGGGACAACGTGGGAAACCATGGAACAACGTGGGACAACGTGGGACAACGTGGGACAACGTGGGACAACGTGGGACACCGTTGGACATCGTTGGACACCGTGGGACAACGTGGGACAACGTGGGACACCGTTGGACACCGTTGGACATCGTTGGACACCGTTGGACACCGTGGGACAACGTGGGACAACGTGGGACAACGTGGGACAACGTGGGACAACGTGGGACAACGTGGGACAACGTGGGACAACGTGGGACAACGTGGGACACCGTTGGACATCGTTGGACAACGTGGGACATCGTGGGACAACGTGGGACAACGTGGGACAACGTGGGACAACGTGGGACACCGTTGGACACCGTGGGACAACGTGGGACAACGTGGGACAACGTGGGACAACGTGGGACACCGTTGGACACCGTGGGACACCGTTGGACAACGTGGGACAACGTGGGACAACGTGGGACAACGTGGGACACCGTTGGACATCGTTGGACACCGTGGGACAACGTGGGACAACGTGGGATAACGTGGGAAACCATGGAACAACGTGGGACAACGTGGGACAACGTGGGACAACGTGGGACAACGTGGGACACCGTTGGACATCGTTGGACACCGTGGGACAACGTGGGACAACGTGGGACAACGTGGGACACCGTTGGACACCGTGGGACACCGTTGGACAACGTGGGACAACGTGGGACAACGTGGGACAACGTGGGACAACGTGGGACAACGTGGGACAACGTGGGACAACGTGGGACACCGTTGGACACCGTGGGACACCGTTGGACAACGTGGGACAACGTGGGACAACGTGGGACAACGTGGGACACCGTTGGACACCGTGGGACACCGTTGGACAACGTGGGACAACGTGGGACAACGTGGGACAACGTGGGACAACGTGGGACACCGTTGGACACCGTGGGACACCGTTGGACACCGTTGGACATCGTTGGACACCGTGGGACAACGTGGGACAACGTGGGATACCATGGAACAACGTGGGACAACGTGGGACAACGTGGGACAACGTGGGACAACGTGGGACACCGTTGGACATCGTTGGACAACGTGGGACAACGTGGGACAACGTGGGACAACGTGGGACACCGTTGGACAACGTGGGACACCGTTGGACAACGTGGGACAACGTGGCACAACGTGGGACAACGTGGGACACCGTTGGACATCGTTGGACACCGTGGGACAACGTGGGACAATGTGGGACAACGTGGGAAACCATGGAACAACGTGGGACAACGTGGGACAACGTGGGACAACGTGGGACAACGTGGGACACCGTTGGACATCGTTGGACACCGTGGGACAACGTGGGACAACGTGGGACAACGTGGGACACCGTTGGACACCGTGGGACACCGTTGGACAACGTGGGACAACGTGGGACAACGTGGGACAACGTGGGACAACGTGGGACAACGTGGGACAACGTGGGACAACGTGGGACACCGTTGGACACCGTGGGACACCGTTGGACAACGTGGGACAACGTGGGACAACGTGGGACAACGTGGGACAACGTGGGACACCGTTGGACACCGTGGGACACCGTGGGACACCGTTGGACAACGTGGGACAACGTGGGACAACGTGGGACAACGTGGGACAACGTGGGACACCGTTGGACACCGTGGGACACCGTTGGACACCGTTGGACATCGTTGGACACCGTGGGACAACGTGGGACAACGTGGGACAACGTGGGAAACCATGGAACAACGTGGGACAACGTGGGACAACGTGGGACAACGTGGGACAACGTGGGACACCGTTGGACATCGTTGGACACCGTGGGACAACGTGGGACAACGTGGGACACCGTTGGACACCGTTGGACATCGTTGGACACCGTTGGACACCGTGGGACAACGTGGGACAACGTGGGACAACGTGGGACAACGTGGGACAACGTGGGACAACGTGGGACAACGTGGGACACCGTTGGACATCGTTGGACAACGTGGGACATCGTGGGACAACGTGGGACAACGTGGGACAACGTGGGACAACGTGGGACACCGTTGGACACCGTGGGACACCGTTGGACACCGTTGGACACCGTGGGACACCGTTGGACACCGTTGGACATCGTTGGACACCGTTGGACACCGTTGGACACCGTTGGACACCGTGGGACAACGTGGGACAACGTGGCACAACGTGGGACAACGTGGGACAACGTGGGACAACGTGGGACAACGTGGGACAACGTGGGACAACGTGGGACAACGTGGGACACCGTTGGACATCGTTGGACACCGTGGGACAACGTGGGACAACGTGGGACAACGTGGGAAACCATGGAACAACGTGGGACAACGTGGGACAACGTGGGACAACGTGGGACAACGTGGGACACCGTTGGACATCGTTGGACACCGTGGGACAACGTGGGACAACGTGGGACAACGTGGGACACCGTTGGACACCGTGGGACACCGTTGGACAACGTGGGACAACGTGGGACAACGTGGGACAACGTGGGACAACGTGGGACAACGTGGGACAACGTGGGACAACGTGGGACACCGTTGGACACCGTGGGACACCGTTGGACAACGTGGGACAACGTGGGACAACGTGGGACAACGTGGGACAACGTGGGACACCGTTGGACACCGTGGGACACCGTTGGACACCGTTGGACATCGTTGGACACCGTGGGACAACGTGGGACAACGTGGGACAACGTGGGAAACCATGGAACAACGTGGGACAACGTGGGACAACGTGGGACAACGTGGGACAACGTGGGACACCGTTGGACATCGTTGGACACCGTGGGACAACGTGGGACAACGTGGGACACCGTTGGACACCGTTGGACATCGTTGGACACCGTTGGACACCGTGGGACAACGTGGGACAACGTGGGACAACGTAGGACAACGTGGGACAACGTGGGACACCGTTGGACATCGTTGGACAACGTGGGACATCGTGGGACAACGTGGGACAACGTGGGACGACGTGGGACAACGTGGGACACCGTTGGACACCGTGGGACACCGTTGGACACCGTTGGACACCGTGGGACACCGTTGGACACCGTTGGACATCGTTGGACACCGTGGGACACCGTTGGACACCGTTGGACACCGTGGGACAACGTGGGACAACGTGGCACAACGTGGGACAACGTGGGACAACGTGGGACAACGTGGGACAACGTGGGACAACGTGGGACAACGTGGGACAACGTGGGACAACGTGGGACAACGTGGGACAACGTGGGACAACGTGGGACACCGTTGGACACCGTGGGACACCGTTGGACAACGTGGGACAACGTGGGACAACGTGGGACAACGTGGGACAACGTGGGACACCGTTGAACACCGTGGGACACCGTTGGACACCGTTGGACATCGTTGGACACCGTGGGACAACGTGGGACAACGTGGGATACCATGGAACAACGTGGGACAACGTGGGACAACGTGGGACAACGTGGGACAACGTGGGACACCGTTGGACATCGTTGGACAACGTGGGACAACGTGGGACAACGTGGGACAACGTGGGACACCGTTGGACACCGTGGGACACCGTTGGACAACGTGGGACAACGTGGGACAACGTGGGACAACGTGGGACACCGTTGGACATCGTTGGACACCGTGGGACAACGTGGGACAACGTGGGACAACGTGGGAAACCATGGAACAACGTGGGACAACGTGGGACAACGTGGGACAACGTGGGACAACGTGGGACACCGTTGGACATCGTTGGACACCGTGGGACAACGTGGGACAACGTGGGACAACGTGGGACACCGTTGGACACCGTGGGACACCGTTGGACAACGTGGGACAACGTGGGACAACGTGGGACAACGTGGGACAACGTGGGACAACGTGGGACAACGTGGGACACCGTTGGACACCGTGGGACACCGTTGGACACCGTTGGACATCGTTGGACACCGTGGGACAACGTGGGACAACGTGGGACAACGTGGGACACCGTTGGACACCGTTGGACATCGTTGGACACCGTTGGACACCGTGGGACAACGTGGGACAACGTGGGACAACGTGGGACAACGTGGGACAACGTGGGACACCGTTGGACATCGTTGGACACCGTGGGACAACGTGGGACAACGTGGGACAACGTGGGACAACGTGGGACAACGTGGGACAACGTGGGACACCGTTGGACATCGTTGGACAACGTGGGACATCGTGGGACAACGTGGGACAACGTGGGACAACGTGGGACAACGTGGGACACCGTTGGACACCGTGGGACACCGTTGGACACCGTTGGACACCGTGGGACACCGTTGGACACCGTTGGACATCGTTGGATACCGTTGGACACCGTTGGACACCGTTGGACACCGTGGGACAACGTGGGACAACGTGGCACAACGTGGGACAACGTGGGACAACGTGGGACAACGTGGGACAACGTGGGACAACGTGGGACAACGTGGGACAACGTGGGACAACGTGGGACAACGTGGGACCACGTGGGACAACGTGGGACAACGTGGGACAACGTGGGACAACGTGGGACAACGTGGGACAACGTGGGACACCGTTGGGCATCGTTGGACACCGTGGGACAACGTGGGACACCGTTGGACAACGTGGGACATCGTTGGACATCGTTGGACATCGTTGGACACCGTTGGACACCGTTGGACACCGTTGGACACCGTTGGACATCGGTGGACATCGTGGGACACCGTTGGACACCGTTGGACATCGTTGGACACCGTTGGACACCGTGGGACAACGTGGGACAACGTGGGACAACGTGGGACAACGTGGGACAACGTGGGACAACGTGGGACAACGTGGGACAACGTGGGACAACGTGGGACACCGTTGGACACCGTGGGACACCGTTGGACACCGTTGGACATCGTTGGACACCGTGGGACAACGTGGGACAACGTGGGAAACCATGGAACAACGTGGGACAACGTGGGACAACGTGGGACAACGTGGGACAACGTGGGACACCGTTGGACATCGTTGGACACCGTGGGACAACGTGGGACAACGTGGGACAACGTGGGACACCGTTGGACACCGTGGGACACCGTTGGACAACGTGGGACAACGTGGGACAACGTGGGACAACGTGGGACAACGTGGGACAACGTGGGACAACGTGGGACAACGTGGGACACCGTTGGACACCGTGGGACACCGTTGGACACCGTTGGACATCGTTGGACACCGTGGGACAACGTGGGACAACGTGGGACAACGTGGGAAACCATGGAACAACGTGGGACAACGTGGGACAACGTGGGACAACGTGGGACAGCGTGGGACACCGTTGGACACCGTTGGACATCGTTGGACACCGTGGGACAACGTGGGACAACGTGGGACAACGTGGGACACCGTTGGACACCGTGGGACACCGTTGGACAACGTGGGACAACGTGGGACAACGTGGGACAACGTGGGACAACGTGGGACAACGTGGGACAACGTGGGACACCGTTGGACAGCGTGGGACACCGTTGGACACCGTTGGACATCGTTGGACACCGTGGGACAACGTGGGACAACGTGGGACAACGTGGGACAACGTGGGACAACGTGGGACAACGTGGGACAACGTGGGACACCGTTGGACATCGTTGGACACCGTGGGACAACGTGGGACAACGTGGGACAACGTGGGACACCGTTGGACAGCGTGGGACACCGTTGGACACCGTTGGACATCGTTGGACACCGTGGGACAACGTGGGACATCGTTGGACATCGTGGGACACCGTTGGACATCGTTGGACATCGTTGGACACCGTTGGACATCGTTGGACATCGTTGGACACCGTTGGACACCGTTGGACACCGTTGGACACCGTTGGACATCGGTGGACATCGTGGGACACCGTTGGACACCGTTGGACATCGTTGGACACCGTTGGACACCGTGGGACAACGTAGGACAACGTGGGACAACGTGGGACAACGTGGGACAACGTGGGACAACGTGGGACATCGTGGGACAACGTGGGACAACGTGGGACAACGTGGGACAACGTGGGACACCGTTGGACAACGTGGGACACCGTTGGACAACGTGGGACACCGTTGGACATCGTTGGACACCGTGGGACAACGTGGGACAACGTGGGACAACGTGGGACACCGTTGGACACCGTTGGACATCGTTGGACATCGTTGGACATCGTGGGACACCGTTGGACATCGTTGGACATCGTTGGACACCGTTGGACATCGTTGGACACCGTTGGACATCGTTGGACATCGTTGGACATCGTGGGACACCGTTGGACATCGTTGGACATCGTTGGACACCGTTGGACATCGTTGGACATCGTTGGACATCGTTGGACACCGTTGGACACCGTTGGACACCGTTGGACACCGTTGGACACCGTTGGACACCGTTGGACATCGTTGGACACCGTGGGACAACGTGGGACAACGTGGGACAACGTGGGAAACCATGGAACAACGTGGGACAACGTGGGACAACGTGGGACAACGTGGGACAACGTGGGACACCGTTGGACATCGTTGGACAACGTGGGACAACGTGGGACAACGTGGGACAACGTGGGACAACGTGGGACAACGTGGGACAACGTGGGACACCGTTGGACACCGTGGGACACCGTTGGACACCGTTGGACACCGTTGGACATCGTTGGACATCGTTGGACATCGTGGGACACCGTTGGACATCGTTGGACACCGTTGGACATCGTTGGACACCGTGGGACAACGTGGGACAACGTGGGACAACGTGGGACAACGTGGGACAACGTGGGACAACGTGGGACAACGTGGGACAACGTGGGACATCGTGGGACAACGTGGGACAACGTGGGACAACGTGGGACAACGTGGGACAACGTGTGAAACCATGGAACAACGTGGGACAACGTGGGACAACGTGGGACACCGATGGACATCGTTGGACACCGTGGGACAACGTGGGACAACGTGGGACAACGTGGGACACCGTTGGACACCGTGGGACAACGTGGGACAACGTGGGACAACGTGGGACAACGTGGGACAACGTGGGACAACGTGGGACAACGTGGGACAACGTGGGACACCGTTGGACACCGTGGGACACCGTTGGACAACGTGGGACAACGTGGGACAACGTGGGACAACGTGGGACAACGTGGGACACCGTTGGACACCGTGGGACACCGTTGGACACCGTTGGACATCGTTGGACACCGTGGGACAACGTGGGACAACGTGGGACAACGTGGGAAACCATGGAACAACGTGGGACAACGTGGGACAACGTGGGACAACGTGGGACAACGTGGGACACCGTTGGACATCGTTGGACACCGTGGGACAACGTGGGACAACGTGGGACACCGTTGGACACCGTTGGACATCGTTGGACACCGTTGGACACCGTGGGACAACGTGGGACAACGTGGGACAACGTGGGACAACGTGGGACAACGTAGGACAACGTGGGACAACGTGGGACACCGTTGGACATCGTTGGACAACGTGGGACATCGTGGGACAACGTGGGACAACGTGGGACAACGTGGGACAACGTGGGACACCGTTGGACACCGTGGGACACCGTTGGACACCGTTGGACACCGTGGGACACCGTTGGACACCGTTGGACATCGTTGGACACCGTTGGACACCGTTGGACACCGTTGGACACCGTGGGACAACGTGGGACAACGTGGGACAACGTGGGACAACGTGGGACAACGTGGGACAACGTGGGACAACGTGGGACAACGTGGGAAACCATGGAACAACGTGGGACAACGTGGGACAACGTGGGACAACGTGGGACAACGTGGGACACCGTTGGACATCGTTGGACACCGTGGGACAACGTGGGACAACGTGGGACAACGTGGGACAACGTGGGACAACGTGGGACAACGTGGGACAACGTGGGACAACGTGGGACAACGTGGGACAACGTGGGACACCGTGGGACATCGTTGGACACCGTGGGACAACGTGGGACAACGTGGGACAACGTGGGACACCGTTGGACACCGTGGGACACCGTTGGACAACGTGGGACAACGTGGGACAACGTGGGACAACATGGGACACCGTTGGACACCGTGGGACACCGTTGGACAACGTGGGACAACGTGGGACAACGTTGGACAACGTGGGACAACGTGGGACACCGTTGGACACCGTGGGACACCGTTGGACACCGTCGGACATCGTTGGACACCGTGGGACAACGTGGGACAACGTGGGACAACGTGGGAAACCATGGAACAACGTGGGACAACGTGGGACAACGTGGGACAACGTGGGACAACGTGGGACAACGTGGGACACCGTTGGACATCGTTGGACACCGTGGGAAAACGTGGGACAACGTGGGACACCGTTGGACACCGTGGGACACCGTTGGACAACGTGGGACAACGTGGGACAACGTGGGACAACATGGGATACCGTTGGACACCGTGGGACACCGTTGGACAACGTGGGACAACGTGGGACAACGTGGGACAACGTGGGACAACGTGGGACACCGTTGGACACCGTGGGACACCGTGGGACACCGTTGGACACCGTCGGACATCGTTGGACACCGTGGGACAACGTGGGACAACGTGGGACAACGTGGGAAACCATGGAACAACGTGGGACAACGTGGGACAACGTGGGACAACGTGGGACAACGTGGGACAACGTGGGACACCGTTGGACATCGTTGGACACCGTGGGAAAACGTGGGACAACGTGGGACAACGTGGGACAACGTGGGACACCGTTGGACATCGTTGGACACCGTTGGACACCGTGGGACAACGTGGGACAACGTGGGACAACGTGAGACAACGTGGGACAACGTGGGACAACGTGGGACAACGTGGGACAAGGTGGGACATCGTGGGACAACGTGGGACAACGTGGGACACCGTTGGACACCGTGGGACAACGTGGGACAACGTGGGACAACGTGGGACAACGTGGGACAACGTGGGACAACGTGGGACAACGTGGGACAACGTGGGACAACGTGGGACATCGTGCGACAACGTGGGACAACGTGGGACAACGTGGGACAACGTGGGACACCGTTGGACAACGTGGGACACCGTTGGATATCGTTGGACACCGTGGGACAACGTGGGACAACGTGGGACCACGTGGGACACCGTTGGACACCGTTGGACATCGTTGGACATCGTTGGACATCGTGGGACACCGTTGGACATCGTTGGACATCGTGGGACACCGTTGGACACCGTTGGACATCGTTGGACACCGTTGGACACCGTGGGACAACGTGGGACAACGTGGGACAACGTGGGACAACGTGGGACAACGTGGGACAACGTGGGACACCGTTGGACATCGTTGGACACCGTGGGACAACGTGGGACAACGTGGGACAACGTGGGACACCGTTGGACACCGTTGGACATCGTTGGACATCGTGGGACACCGTTGGACATCGTTGGACATCGTTGGACACCGTTGGACATCGTTGGACATCGTTGGACATCGTTGGACACCGTTGGACACCGTTGGACACCGTTGGACACCGTTGGACATCGTTGGACACCGTGGGACAACGTGGGACAACGTGGGACAACGTGGGAAACCATGGAACAACGTGGGACAACGTGGGACAACGTGGGACAACGTGGGACAACGTGGGACACCGTTGGACATCGTTGGACAACGTGGGACAACGTGGGACAACGTGGGACAACGTGGGACAACGTGGGACAACGTGGGACACCGTTGGACACCGTGGGACACCGTTGGACACCGTGGGACATCGTTGGACACCGTGGGACAACGTGGGACAACGTGGGACAACGTGGGACAACGTGGGACAACGTGGGACACCGTTGGACATCGTTGGACAACGTGGGACAACGTGGGACAACGTGGGACAACGTGGGACAACGTGGGACCACGTGGGACAACGTGGGACAACGTGGGACAACGTGGGACAACGTGGGACAACGTGGGACAACGTGGGACACCGTTGGGCATCGTTGGACACCGTGGGACAACGTGGGACACCGTTGGACAACGTGGGACATCGTTGGACATCGTTGGACATCGTTGGACACCGTTGGACACCGTTGGACACCGTTGGACACCGTTGGACATCGGTGGACATCGTGGGACACCGTTGGACACCGTTGGACATCGTTGGACACCGTTGGACACCGTGGGACAACGTGGGACAACGTGGGACAACGTGGGACATCGTGGGACAACGTGGGACAACGTGGGACAACGTGGGACAACGTGGGACACCGTTGGACACCGTGGGACACCGTTGGACAACGTGGGACAACGTGGGACAACGTGGGACAACGTGGGACACCGTTGGACACCGTGGGACACCGTTGGCCACCGTTGGACATCGTTGGACACCGTGGGACAACGTGGGACAACGTGGGAAACCATGGAACAACGTGGGACAACGTGGGACAACGTGGGACAACGTGGGACAACGTGGGACACCGTTGGACATCGTTGGACACCGTGGGACAACGTGGGACAACGTGGGACACCGTTGGACACCGTTGGACATCGTTGGACACCGTTGGACACCGTTGGACACCGTTGGACACCGTTGGACACCGTTGGACATCGGTGGACATCGTGGGACACCGTTGGACACCGTTGGACATCGTTGGACACCGTTGGACACCGTGGGACAACGTGGGACAACGTGGGACAACGTGGGACAACGTGGGACAACGTGGGACAACGTGGGACAACGTGGGACAACGTGGGACACCGTTGGACACCGTGGGACACCGTTGGACAACGTGGGACAACGTGGGACAACGTGGGACAACGTGGGACAACGTGGGACACCGTTGGACACCGTGGGACACCGTTGGACACCGTTGGACATCGTTGGACACCGTGGGACAACGTCGGACAACGTGGGAAACCATGGAACAACGTGGGACAACGTGGAACAACGTGGGACAACGTGGGACAACGTGGGACACCGTTGGACATCGTTGGACACCGTGGGACAACGTGGGACAACGTGGGACAACGTGGGACACCGTTGGACACCGTGGGACACCGTTGGACAACGTGGGACAACGTGGGACAACGTGGGACAACGTGGGAAACCATGGAACAACGTGGGACAACGTGGGACAACGTGGGACAACGTGGGACAACGTGGGACACCGTTGGACATCGTTGGACACCGTGGGACAACGTGGGACAACGTGGGACACCGTTGGACACCGTTGGACATCGTTGGACACCGTTGGACACCGTGGGACAACGTGGGACAACGTGGGACAACGTGGGACAACGTGGGACAACGTAGGACAACGTGGGACAACGTGGGACACCGTTGGACATCGTTGGACAACGTGGGACAACGTGGGACAACGTGGGACAACGTGGGACAACGTGGGACAACGTGGGACAACGTGGGACAACGTGGGACAACGTGGGACAACGTGGGACCACGTGGGACAACGTGGGACAACGTGGGACAACGTGGGACAACGTGGGACAACGTGGGACAACGTGGGACAACGTGGGACAACGTGGGACAACGTGGGACAACGTGGGACAACGTGGGACAACGTGGGACAACGTGGGACAACGTGGGACAACGTGGGACAACGTGGGACAACGTGGGACAACGTGGGACACCGTTGGACATCGTGGGACACCGTTGGACATCGTTGGACAACGTGGGACAACGTGGGACAACGTGGGACAACGTGGGACAACGTGGGACAACGTGGGACAACGTGGGACACCGTTGGACATCGTTGGACACCGTGGGAAAACGTGGGACAACGTGGGACAACGTGGGACAACGTGGGACACCGTTGGACATCGTTGGACACCGTGGGAAAACGTGGGACAACGTGGGACAACGTGGGACAACGTGGGACACCGTTGGACATCGTTGGACACCGTGGGAAAACGTGGGACAACGTGGGACAACGTGGGACAACGTGGGACACCGTTGGACATCGTTGGACACCGTTGGACACCGTGGGACAACGTGGGACAACGTGGGACAACGTGGGACAACGTGGGACAACGTGGGACAACGTGGGACAACGTGGGACAACGTGGGACATCGTGGGACAACGTGGGACAACGTGGGACACCGTTGGACACCGTGGGACAACGTGGGACAACGTGGGACAACGTGGGACAACGTGGGACAACGTGGGACAACGTGGGACAACGTGGGACAACGTGGGACAACGTGGGACATCGTGGGAAAACGTGGGACAACGTGGGACAACGTGGGACAACGTGGGACACCGTGGGACAACGTGGGACACCGTTGGATATCGTTGGACACCGTGGGACAACGTGGGACAACGTGGGACCACGTGGGACACCGTTGGACACCGTGGGACAACGTGGGACAACGTGGGACAACGTGGGACAACGTGGGACAACGTGGGACAACGTGGGACAACGTGGGACAACGTGGGACAACGTGGGACAACGTGGGACAACGTGGGACAACGTGGGACCACGTGGGACAACGTGGGACAACGTGGGACAACGTGGGACAACGTGGGACAACGTGGGACAACGTGGGACAACGTGGGACACCGTTGGGCATCGTTGGACACCGTGGGACAACGTGGGACAACGTGGGACAACGTGGGACACCGTTGGGCATCGTTGGACAACGTGGGACATCGTGGGACAACGTGGGACAACGTGGGACAACGTGGGACAACGTGGGACAACGTGGGACAACGTGGGACAACGTGGGACAACGTGGGACCACGTGGGACAACGTGGGACAACGTGGGACAACGTGGGACAACGTTGGACAACGTGGGACATCGTGGGACAACGTGGGACAACGTGGGACAACGTGGGACAACGTGGGACAACGTGGGACAACGTGGGACAACGTGGGACAACGTGGGACAACGTGGGACACCGTTGGACAACGTGGGACACCGTTGGATATCGTTGGACACCGTGGGACAACGTGGGACAACGTGGGACCACGTGGGACACCGTTGGACACCGTGGGACAACGTGGGACAACGTGGGACAACGTGGGACAACGTGGGACAACGTGGGACAACGTGGGACAACGTGGGACAACGTGGGACAACGTGGGACAACGTGGGACAACGTGGGACAACGTGGGACCACGTGGGACAACGTGGGACAACGTGGGACAACGTGGGACAACGTGGGACAACGTGGGACAACGTGGGACAACGTGGGACACCGTGGGGCATCGTTGGACACCGTGGGACAACGTGGGACAACGTGGGACAACGTGGGACACCGTTGGGCATCGTTGGACAACGTGGGACATCGTGGGACAACGTGGGACAACGTGGGACAACGTGGGACAACGTGGGACAACGTGGGACAACGTGGGACAACGTGGGACAACGTGGGACCACGTGGGACAACGTGGGACAACGTGGGACAACGTGGGACAACGTTGGACAACGTGGGACATCGTGGGACAACGTGGGACAACGTGGGACAACGTGGGACAACGTGGGACAACGTGGGACAACGTGGGACAACGTGGGACAACGTGGGACAACGTGGGACAACGTGGGACAACGTGGGACACCGTTGGACAACGTGGGACACCGTTGGATATCGTTGGACACCGTGGGACAACGTGGGACAACGTGGGACCACGTGGGACACCGTTGGACACCGTGGGACAACGTGGGACAACGTGGGACAACGTGGGACAACGTGGGACAACGTGGGACAACGTGGGACAACGTGGGACAACGTGGGACAACGTGGGACAACGTGGGACAACGTGGGACAACGTGGGACCACGTGGGACAACGTGGGACAACGTGGGACAACGTGGGACAACGTGGGACAACGTGGGACAACGTGGGACAACGTGGGACACCGTTGGGCATCGTTGGACACCGTGGGACAACGTGGGACAACGTGGGACAACGTGGGACACCGTTGGGCATCGTTGGACAACGTGGGACATCGTGGGACAACGTGGGACAACGTGGGACAACGTGGGACAACGTGGGACAACGTGGGACAACGTGGGACAACGTGGGACAACGTGGGACCACGTGGGACAACGTGGGACAACGTGGGACAACGTGGGACAACGTTGGACAACGTGGGACATCGTGGGACAACGTGGGACAACGTGGGACAACGTGGGACACCGTTGGACACCGTGGGACACCGTTGGACACCGTTGGACATCGTTGGACACCGTGGGACAACGTGGGACAACGTGGGACAACGTGGGAAACCATGGAACAACGTGGGACAACGTGGGACAACGTGGGACAACGTGGGACAACGTGGGACACCGTTGGACATCGTTGGACACCGTGGGACAACGTGGGACAACGTGGGACACCGTTGGACACCGTTGGACATCGTTGGACACCGTTGGACACCGTGGGACAACGTGGGACAACGTGGGACAACGTGGGACAACGTGGGACAACGTGGGACAACGTGGGACAACGTGGGACAACGTGGGACAACGTGGGACACCGTTGGACAACGTGGGACACCGTTGGATATCGTTGGACACCGTGGGACAACGTGGGACAACGTGGGACCACGTGGGACACCGTTGGACACCGTTGGACATCGTTGGACATCGTTGGACATCGTGGGACACCGTTGGACATCGTTGGACATCGTGGGACACCGTTGGACACCGTTGGACATCGTTGGACACCGTTGGACACCGTGGGACAACGTGGGACAACGTGGGACAACGTGGGACAACGTGGGACAACGTGGGACAACGTGGGACACCGTTGGACATCGTTGGACACCGTGGGACAACGTGGGACAACGTGGGACAACGTGGGACACCGTTGGACACCGTTGGACATCGTTGGACATCGTGGGACACCGTTGGACATCGTTGGACATCGTTGGACACCGTTGGACATCGTTGGACATCGTTGGACATCGTTGGACACCGTTGGACACCGTTGGACACCGTTGGACACCGTTGGACATCGTTGGACACCGTGGGACAACGTGGGACAACGTGGGACAACGTGGGAAACCATGGAACAACGTGGGACAACGTGGGACAACGTGGGACAACGTGGGACAACGTGGGACACCGTTGGACATCGTTGGACAACGTGGGACAACGTGGGACAACGTGGGACAACGTGGGACAACGTGGGACAACGTGGGACACCGTTGGACACCGTGGGACACCGTTGGACACCGTTGGACAACGTGGGACAACGTGGGACAACGTGGGACAACGTGGGACAACGTGGGACACCGTTGGGCATCGTTGGACACCGTGGGACAACGTGGGACACCGTTGGACAACGTGGGACATCGTTGGACATCGTTGGACATCGTTGGACACCGTTGGACACCGTTGGACACCGTTGGACACCGTTGGACATCGGTGGACATCGTGGGACACCGTTGGACACCGTTGGACATCGTTGGACACCGTTGGACACCGTGGGACAACGTGGGACAACGTGGGACAACGTGGGACAACGTGGGACAACGTGGGACAACGTGGGACAACGTGGGACAACGTGGGACACCGTTGGACACCGTGGGACACCGTTGGACAACGTGGGACAACGTGGGACAACGTGGGACAACGTGGGACACCGTTGGACACCGTGGGACACCGTTGGCCACCGTTGGACATCGTTGGACACCGTGGGACAACGTGGGACAACGTGGGAAACCATGGAACAACGTGGGACAACGTGGGACAACGTGGGACAACGTGGGACAACGTGGGACACCGTTGGACATCGTTGGACACCGTGGGACAACGTGGGACAACGTGGGACACCGTTGGACACCGTTGGACATCGTTGGACACCGTTGGACACCGTTGGACACCGTTGGACACCGTTGGACACCGTTGGACATCGGTGGACATCGTGGGACACCGTTGGACACCGTTGGACATCGTTGGACACCGTTGGACACCGTGGGACAACGTGGGACAACGTGGGACAACGTGGGACAACGTGGGACAACGTGGGACAACGTGGGACAACGTGGGACAACGTGGGACACCGTTGGACACCGTGGGACACCGTGGGACAACGTGGGACAACGTGGGACAACGTGGG
Organism: Bombus terrestris; assembly: GCF_910591885.1. Taxonomy (NCBI): domain Eukaryota; kingdom Metazoa; phylum Arthropoda; class Insecta; order Hymenoptera; family Apidae; genus Bombus; species Bombus terrestris. The sequence goes on along the minus strand of NW_025963579.1, from coordinate 4,530 downwards.
ACAACGTGGGACAACGTGGGACACCGTTGGACACCGTGGGACACCGTTGGACACCGTTGGACATCGTTGGACACCGTGGGACAACGTGGGACAACGTGGGAAACCATGGAACAACGTGGGACAACGTGGAACAACGTGGGACAACGTGGGACAACGTGGGACACCGTTGGACATCGTTGGACACCGTGGGACAACGTGGGACAACGTGGGACAACGTGGGACACCGTTGGACACCGTGGGACACCGTTGGACAACGTGGGACAACGTGGGACAACGTGGGACAACGTGGGAAACCATGGAACAACGTGGGACAACGTGGGACAACGTGGGACAACGTGGGACAACGTGGGACACCGTTGGACATCGTTGGACACCGTGGGACAACGTGGGACAACGTGGGACACCGTTGGACACCGTTGGACATCGTTGGACACCGTTGGACACCGTGGGACAACGTGGGACAACGTGGGACAACGTGGGACAACGTGGGACAACGTAGGACAACGTGGGACAACGTGGGACACCGTTGGACATCGTTGGACAACGTGGGACATCGTGGGACAACGTGGGACAACGTGGGACAACGTGGGACAACGTGGGACAACGTGGGACAACGTGGGACAACGTGGGACAACGTGGGACCACGTGGGACAACGTGGGACAACGTGGGACAACGTGGGACAACGTGGGACAACGTGGGACAACGTGGGACAACGTGGGACAACGTGGGACAACGTGGGACAACGTGGGACAACGTGGGACAACGTGGGACAACGTGGGACAACGTGGGACAACGTGGGACAACGTGGGACAACGTGGGACAACGTGGGACACCGTTGGACATCGTGGGACACCGTTGGACATCGTTGGACAACGTGGGACAACGTGGGACAACGTGGGACAACGTGGGACAACGTGGGACAACGTGGGACACCGTTGGGCATCGTTGGACACCGTGGGACAACGTGGGACACCGTTGGACACCGTGGGACACCGTTGGACACCGTTGGACATCGTTGGACACCGTGGGACAACGTGGGACAACGTGGGACAACGTGGGAAACCATGGAACAACGTGGGACAACGTGGGACAACGTGGGACAACGTGGGACAACGTGGGACACCGTTGGACATCGTTGGACACCGTGGGACAACGTGGGACAACGTGGGACACCGTTGGACACCGTTGGACATCGTTGGACACCGTTGGACACCGTGGGACAACGTGGGACAACGTGGGACAACGTGGGACAACGTGGGACAACGTGGGACAACGTGGGACAACGTGGGACAACGTGGGACAACGTGGGACACCGTTGGACAACGTGGGACACCGTTGGATATCGTTGGACACCGTGGGACAACGTGGGACAACGTGGGACCACGTGGGACACCGTTGGACACCGTTGGACATCGTTGGACATCGTTGGACATCGTGGGACACCGTTGGACATCGTTGGACATCGTGGGACACCGTTGGACACCGTTGGACATCGTTGGACACCGTTGGACACCGTGGGACACCGTGGGACAACGTGGGACAACGTGGGACAACGTGGGACAACGTGGGACAACGTGGGACACCGTTGGACATCGTTGGACACCGTGGGACAACGTGGGACAACGTGGGACAACGTGGGACACCGTTGGACACCGTTGGACATCGTTGGACATCGTGGGACACCGTTGGACATCGTTGGACATCGTTGGACACCGTTGGACATCGTTGGACATCGTTGGACATCGTTGGACACCGTTGGACACCGTTGGACACCGTTGGACACCGTTGGACACCGTTGGACACCGTTGGACATCGTTGGACACCGTGGGACAACGTGGGACAACGTGGGACAACGTGGGAAACCATGGAACAACGTGGGACAACGTGGGACAACGTGGGACAACGTGGGACACCGTTGGACATCGTTGGACAACGTGGGACAACGTGGGACAACGTGGGACAACGTGGGACAACGTGGGACAACGTGGGACACCGTTGGACACCGTGGGACACCGTTGGACACCGTTGGACATCGTTGGACACCGTGGGACAACGTGGGACAACGTGGGACAACGTGGGACAACGTGGGACAACGTGGGACACCGTTGGACATCGTTGGACAACGTGGGACAACGTGGGACAACGTGGGACAACGTGGGACAACGTGGGACCACGTGGGACAACGTGGGACAACGTGGGACAACGTGGGACAACGTGGGACAACGTGGGACAACGTGGGACACCGTTGGGCATCGTTGGACACCGTGGGACAACGTGGGACACCGTTGGACAACGTGGGACATCGTTGGACATCGTTGGACATCGTTGGACACCGTTGGACACCGTTGGACACCGTTGGACACCGTTGGACATCGGTGGACATCGTGGGACACCGTTGGACACCGTTGGACATCGTTGGACACCGTTGGACACCGTGGGACAACGTGGGACAACGTGGGACAACGTGGGACAACGTGGGACAACGTGGGACAACGTGGGACAACGTGGGACAACGTGCGACACCGTTGGACACCGTGGGACACCGTTGGACAACGTGGGACAACGTGGGACAACGTGGGACAACGTGGGACACCGTTGGACACCGTGGGACACCGTTGGCCACCGTTGGACATCGTTGGACACCGTGGGACAACGTGGGACAACGTGGGAAACCATGGAACAACGTGGGACAACGTGGGACAACGTGGGACAACGTGGGACAACGTGGGACACCGTTGGACATCGTTGTACACCGTGGGACAACGTGGGACAACGTGGGACACCGTTGGACACCGTTGGACATCGTTGGACACCGTTGGACACCGTTGGACACCGTTGGACACCGTTGGACACCGTTGGACATCGGTGGACATCGTGGGACACCGTTGGACACCGTTGGACATCGTTGGACACCGTTGGACACCGTGGGACAACGTGGGACAACGTGGGACAACGTGGGACAACGTGGGACAACGTGGGACAACGTGGGACAACGTGGGACAACGTGGGACACCGTTGGACACCGTGGGACACCGTTGGACAACGTGGGACAACGTGGGACAACGTGGGACAACGTGGGACAACGTGGGACACCGTTGGACACCGTGGGACACCGTTGGACACCGTTGGACATCGTTGGACACCGTGGGACAACGTGGGACAACGTGGGAAACCATGGAACAACGTGGGACAACGTGGAACAACGTGGGACAACGTGGGACAACGTGGGACACCGTTGGACATCGTTGGACACCGTGGGACAACGTGGGACAACGTGGGACAACGTGGGACACCGTTGGACACCGTGGGACACCGTTGGACAACGTGGGACAACGTGGGACAACGTGGGACAACGTGGGAAACCATGGAACAACGTGGGACAACGTGGGACAACGTGGGACAACGTGGGACAACGTGGGACACCGTTGGACATCGTTGGACACCGTGGGACAACGTGGGACAACGTGGGACACCGTTGGACACCGTTGGACATCGTTGGACACCGTTGGACAACGTGGGACAACGTGGGACAACGTGGGACAACGTGGGACAACGTGGGACACCGTTGGACATCGTTGGACACCGTGGGAAAACGTGGGACAACGTGGGACAACGTGGGACAACGTGGGACACCGTTGGACATCGTTGGACACCGTTGGACACCGTGGGACAACGTGGGACAACGTGGGACAACGTGGGACAACGTGGGACAACGTGGGACAACGTGGGACAACGTGGGACATCGTGGGACAACGTGGGACAACGTGGGACACCGTTGGACACCGTGGGACAACGTGGGACAACGTGGGACAACGTGGGACAACGTGGGACAACGTGGGACAACGTGGGACAACGTGGGACAACGTGGGACAACGTGGGACATCGTGGGAAAACGTGGGACAACGTGGGACAACGTGGGACAACGTGGGACACCGTTGGACAACGTGGGACACCGTTGGATATCGTTGGACACCGTGGGACAACGTGGGACAACGTGGGACCACGTGGGACACCGTTGGACACCGTTGGACATCGTTGGACATCGTTGGACATCGTGGGACACCGTTGGACATCGTTGGACATCGTGGGACACCGTTGGACACCGTTGGACATCGTTGGACAACGTGGGACAACGTGGGAAACCATGGAACAACGTGGGACAACGTGGGACAACGTGGGACAACGTGGGACAACGTGGGACACCGTTGGACATCGTTGGACAACGTGGGACAACGTGGGACAACGTGGGACAACGTGGGACAACGTGGGACAACGTGGGACACCGTTGGACACCCGTGGGACACCGTTGGACACCGTTGGACATCGTTGGACACCGTGGGACAACGTGGGACAACGTGGGACAACGTGGGACAACGTGGGACAACGTGGGACACCGTTGGACATCGTTGGACAACGTGGGACAACGTGGGACAACGTGGGACAACGTGGGACAACGTGGGACCACGTGGGACAACGTGGGACAACGTGGGACAACGTGGGACAACGTGGGACACCGTTGGGCATCGTTG